>NC_068367.1:47479010-47485689 GCF_020536995.1 Dreissena polymorpha
TCCCTGTCTGCCGAACCCGATCCATGGACTATAGCCACAAGAGGTTTCTATGTACCTATGTAGCCGGATTGCGCCCTCAGAGCGCCCAACACCGACACAGATCACGCTACTCTCCGGTCAAACACAATACTGCATAGGACTACTGCCTTTGTCACCATATTATCAGAATCATTAAAGTGCAAAATGGAAACTTTCAACTGTCCTTTCACTTCATAAGCCATTGGCGATCTTCAATGATCGCTTATTCCGAGAGATGCATTTTATTTTTTTCAAACTTCGAATTTTGATATATGTTTAACTTATTCATTTAGATTACATTATTTTCACTATAAATATTGACTTTGATCCAATTATCATCTGAAAATACGATTTCGCGATTTCTTCAAAGATCGAGCGAGCCTTTTTACCTGTTTACTTATATATATCTAATTTAGGTTACACAGATGTAAAGTTGTCGTGGCCGAGTGGGTAAGGCGATAAAATTGAAATCTTTTGGGATTTTCCCGCGCAGGTTCGATTCCTGCCGACATCGCATACTTTTTGCGACGCGTTTTATTTCTTTTCTAACGTAATTTGATTTAATATAGCACATAAGCTATGTTTATTGTTAAATATGTTGAAAATTGTATGCACATCCTTCAATTTAAAATTAAAACAACGTTATGGCTAAATTGATTAATTTACTGCTGAAAATACGAATGATGCATGTTGCATTTTATTTTTATTTCAAAAAGTAAACGGTAAATCTGTCTATTTTTTGGTATTTTTGCTGTATATAGTGTTTCTATAAAAACTTAATTTAAAATATAACTTAAATGATACTATTTTGAATTTTATGACACTTTGTTTTTAACCGACCCAATTTTTACTTGGCTGAAATCACTTACATTTCATGGCGCTATTCCATAGATTAAAATTTGTAAAAAATAAATGTCTGTAAAAGAATACTTATTTCATCTTGTTTAAACTTTAAACACCTTTACTGCATCTGTACACACCAACTGCATGCCCACATTTGGAAATTTGAATGAATTATGGAACTTTTATATACCCCAGGGGTGAAAATAAACTGGACAAAAGCCGAGCGTGAGGGTGGTTTTGAAAAAATCGGTTTATTTTTTTAAGCATGGAAAGCTACCTACAAATTTGCATGTAGTTTAGTGAAATGATGCTGATTAGGAAAATAATTAATTAAATTATATTTGGATATGTGCCCATTAGAGGTGCGCAAGCTTAAAAGGTAGAATTACCGAAATTCCCGTTCTTACACGTTGTAGCATGGATCGGGTATTGAACACGATACACGTGTGTATTAGCACCCTACTGTAGTCCCGGCGGGGTTATCAACTGCACCAATACACCGGTAAGCAACCAGGGGAATATCATATGAAAAAAGAACTATCATGCATGTTTGTTTTGTTAAAGTGTGTGTCACAAAATTTCCCTAACTGCCGATGTCGGCTATAATCTCGGTATAAACATGCAAAGAAATTAACATATATATAATGTTAATGCCGATATGTTATTGGACATTTTGTATGTCAAATGTTCATTATTTGCATTAAAATTAAGACGATTGTATTGAACACGATACACGTGTGTATTAGCACCCTACTGTAGTCCCGGCGGGGTTATCAACTGTACCATACACCGGTAAGCAACCAGGGGAATATCATATGAAAAAAGAACTATCATGCATGTTTGATGTGTTAAAGTGTGTCACTAATTTCCCTAACTGCCGATGTCGGCTATAATTTCGGTATAAACATGCACAGAAATTAACATATATATAATGTTATTGCCGGTATGTTATTGGACATTTTGTATGTCAAATGTTCATTATTTGTATTAAAATTAAGACGATGCTTATTTGCCAGAAAGCGTTTATTTCAAATTCAAAACAAGCAATAATCATACATAATACCAAAATATAAAACTAACAAAATGGCAACACTCTCGCTTAACGCAACGTTCAGAAGCACGCGCACTTAACAAAATTATTGCAACTAATGCAAGCTGTAATTAATATGTGACTACTTGCTATACAACCAGTATCATGCGAAAATTGATCTTATTTAATTGTGGTTCCCTCTTTGAATTTATGTTGCCCGTCGACTTTTAGAATAATGTGTCAGTAAGAAATGTATTGCTTGCTCTACAACCAGCATCATGCGAAATGGATCTTATTTAATTGTAAATCCTCTTTGAACTTAAGTTGTCAGTCGACTTTTAGAATAATGTGTCAGTAATAAATGTTTTTCTTCAGTTTCACATGTTTTTTTAAGAAAATTTAGTGAAAGATGCAAATGTGTCTTATTTATTTTTTTCTGTGTCTTCAATGTATCTTATTATATGTGACTGCGTGCTTATTTTTTTTCAAGAAATGAAAGATGCAAATGTGTCTTATTTTAATTTTATCCATGTCTTAAATGTGGCTTATTTATATAAGATAAAATGATATACTGCCAGTGTCATGCAAAAAAGGATCTAATTTCTTAATATCCACATTCACGCTTTGTTCTTTATTAGCACCGTCTTTAATTAGGCTATCTATTTAAAGTACAGATTACTGTGAACTTAATAATTGTGCAACGGTGATGTTGATCCATTATCGTTGTTAATTTAAAATGTAGACAACAAGTTAGCAATTAATGAAATCAGTTATTTTGGAAGTAAATCTAATTGTTTCTGTACAGTAGCCAGGTGGATGTGTATTGAGCGGATAAGATAGGGATCACCACAACAAGTTTCTAATACACAGTATAGACTTCCCCTATTATTATTAATTACCTGATTGGAATAAAAAAAGTGTTAAAGATCATTTCATGTGAAAAGCAGGATTTCTGACATAATTTCAATCGTTTTGCTTTTATACACAATTTCATGGAACAATGAATATATTGGCGCGATGGAACACAATTTATAAATCAAGCTGACAGTATAGTATCATTTTTTAATTATGTGTAATTTAATTCGCATTTCTCCCTTAACTCGTTCAATGACACGTGAACTTATATCAATTATAAAACATCACGTGCATCATTAAATATTTTTTTTAATTATGAAAACATATATGTTCTACATGGTTTTGTTTAGTTTTTTTTCTCAACCAGAGAGACATTATAAAACATTGTTATATATAAAGCGCTTTACTTTTCTACATTACATAAAGATATATCGATTTTTTTGTTAAGTGTACGTGCTTGACATATTTATAAAAAGGCAGTGTTTATTTTTGTAATAAATCGAAAATTGACATTTAATTTGATGCAATCCACATTGTTTAGCGGCCAAGCGCAGTATTCCGCTCTCGGCGGCCGATGGTTTTGTATTGCAATAAATACAATGAAAAGCTGGGTTTCTGAACATAATTTTCAATCGTTTTGTTGACGCGGAAGTGCTTTTTGGTGGCCAAAAATACTATTGTTCCCTTTATTTAAACCTAATCAGTATTTTTTTACAATTGAAGGTTTGTACAGCGGGGATTTCGGTACCGGCGCGGGTTTATGTGCTTGTTAAGAATTACCGAAATCCCCGCTAAGAGGCCAACATATTATCCTGATTTATGCTTTGATTAAACATTGATAACTAAATTGCAGAAGTGTATAGCATATTGTAAATAAGGTAGTACGATATCATTTGTTTCATCAGATTTGTTTGGAAAATACTTTCTGAAGACTTATTATTACTATGTCATGTTATATTTACATATACTTTTGTGTAACCAATGTTTTTAAATGTACATTTTTACCTTTTTTACATTCGTTTACACATTTTTCACATTAATAAACTATTAATAATGGAAAAAATATTCTGATAAGAGTGTTTAAATGATTAACACTAATATGATTGTTGTACAAATCACCATTAATGCAAAGCCAAAACCCAACATAATGACATATAGACCCTTTAAGGCGTAGAATATGGGGGATTGGCGTAACATGGGTGATTTCGGCTCTGGGGCGTACGAATGTAGCAGTACCGAAATCCCCGCTAATTATTTTCCAAAGAAGTAACCGAATGGGAGATAATACATGTCACTGGTTGCTAATGAAAAAAAACACTATAATAATTTTGTTGACACTTGAAGGTTTGTACAGCAGGATTTCGGTACCGGCGCGCGTTTAAGTTCTAGTGTAGAATTACCGAAATCCCCACTGAGAGGCAACTTAATGCTGTCAAGAGTGCTTAATAATTAAAATTAATATCAAATTTTTTGCACCTTAACATTCATGTGAAGTCAAAAACCATTCATACCGATGACCTATTGACCCTTTAAGGCGTAAATATGGGGATTTCGGTACTAGGCGGGCGAATGTAGAATTACCGAAATCCCCTTTTCATCATCGCACATTAGTGTAACATAAATTTTAACACAATATATGTAGGGAAACTCATATGAATCGCGTAATGTGAAAATGATTATTATGCTATTATTCGACCACGAAACTTGACGTGACTTAATACCGGACATTATGGAATGGAGCTACGCTTGCCGTATTTGACATAAGACCCATTTTCGCAAATTATCTTATCAATGCTTATATGAATTTGATTGCTATAATCTTATGCGTATTCGACACGGAATTATTGTCAAGGTTTTTCATTTTGTCAATATTTATCATAGCAGGGGACATTGCTGACATCAATATGGATACTGTTTTCATTTTCTGTCGAGAAATGATATGACTTATTATCAAGATTATTTTATAGTACGGTAGCGTTCTCTTCACAATTGAGATTTATTTGTACTGGTAAATTGCTCTTATACTCACCATTCGGACTCGACGATCGGCTCGAATAAAAATGTTAGTCGCTTAAAAGTACAAATTCATCATATTGAGCACGATTATTATTATTTTATTATTATTATTATTATTATTATTATTATTATTATTATTATTTTTTATATTATTATAATTATTATTATTATATAGCTTTTAGAAACTTATACCTTAAAAAAAATCCCATTGGAAAAAAAATCCCATGGGAAAAAAAATCCCATGGGACAAAAAAATCCCATGGGAAAAAAATCCCATGGGATTTTTTTATTATTTTAAAACACGATATAACGCGTTGAAATCGCGAGAAATGCTCATCATTTGTTAAAAGGTAGTGTTTCTGAAGGTTACATGAATAAATCTCTAAAAATCAGAAAAAAATCCCATGGGATTTTTTTTTTCCATAAAAAAATGGGATTTTTTTTCTATCAAAGTAAATTGAACGAAAATAAGCACAAATGCTTTAACAATGCTTAAAATCGATAACTAAGCACAAACGAACGTGTTTTATGTTTTTGAAAATCCCATGGGATTTTTTCTCCCATAAAAAAGCTGGAGAAAAATCCCATGGGAGAAACCAAAATTCCCATGGGATAATGAAAAATCCCATGGGAAATTACAAAAATCCCATGGGAACCCCAACTTTGCAAATAAAGTTCATAGTGAAGAAAACGCATTTAACAAGCAAAAATAACCAATTATTAATCACAAGTTAGACTTTTATCTTATACTTTATCACAAATAAGCAAACCTTCAAGAAAAAGGGTACTTAAGTTTGCGAAATTTCGGGTTTCGCAAAGTTTTTCCGGTGGTGGCCGTTCTTGTCAAAGTTTACTCTGATCTGGATCATCGCTCAACAAAAGAAAAAAAACCTAGCTCGAATCAGCTTACAAACTCGTTTCTACCGAAATTTAAACAAATGTCGCTGTATGGATCACAATTGTTTAACCATAAACGAGGCCCGTTCTGTAATGAAAGGTACGAATCCCATATTGGGGACGCCTTTACAATCAACATAAAGGGCAAGTTGATTCAGACAAATGTTCTGATATTGAATCCGTTATTAAGCGAATTGATGCGCGCCTTGACAAAATTGAAACGTCTGTTGAGCGTAAACCACAGGTAACAGCAAGAGTGAGAAATCTTGCTTCGGGGTTAACCCCTCGTGATCACTTCTGGGCCATCGTGTCCACAAAACGCCCAAATCGCGGACCGCGGACGTATAGGGCGAATAGTACCCAAGTGCAACCAATGAAAGGTCCGCTACCTCCAGCATCGTTAAGGGCAACCCATCTGGGGCCCTCGTTCAGGGAAACTTTTAAATGCTGACTCTAAAGCCCACAGTCGAGCATTCAGTAACCCACAATAGCCTACTCGTCAAGTAAAGTTAGCGAAATTACACGGCGCGAACGGTTCACAATTTAATAGGTTTGATAATGGTTTTTATGTCATGTAACGTAGGTTCAAAAACCCCGGATTTTTAATTGATTGCGGAGCAACAAACTATCCTTCTTTCTGATAAAATGTTTTATTCATTGGCTCTAACGTTTTTCAACTAGATCGGTCGCGAAATGTACTAAAAACAGTAAACGGGGGGAAACAAATGCAGTGACCGGAAGTGTTGACTTGATGTTGAAATGTGCGGCGAGCGCTTTGATATTTCATTCGTTGTATGTGCAATCGAGGCCGAGTATCTTAGGCCAAGACTTCTTGAAACAGCATGTTGATTGTATCAATTATAAGAGGTCGTGTTTGGTGATCGGTAATAATGCGGTTCCACTGTGGGACTGGCGCGGTGCAGCCAATCAAGTGTGTAGAGTGGAAAGCATGCAAACCATAATCTGTGCCAGCTCATACAGATGTCTATCCCGTCAAAAATCCCATGAAAGAACATCTAG
>NC_068367.1:47785789-47905789 GCF_020536995.1 Dreissena polymorpha
AAAGTAGGATTTTCCTACTCCAATCTATAATTTCGATATTCATTGAACGTATGTTATATAAGCAAGTGTTTTTATTTTTTTTGTATTTACAGATACCTTCATTTGGCATTGGCATAATATTCTCAACATATTGTTTTAGTCCTGAAATAAAGAAATAACTGCATTCCTCAAGTTCATACTTCCAGACCTTGACGCTGCCTACAAATCTATCCGCGGTCACATCCTCCACCACACAGACAAAGGGCTGTGCACAACAAGTCAGCTTTTATACACTTGCACCTCCCACAGCAACCAATCTGGGGACTGCAACCACACTTCAGTAACTCCTGGCACGACTCTGATGCTTGCGGTAGTGCTGTCCAGAACGCTACCCAAGTGTTGTCCCGTGGAATCTTACCCAACCAACTTACGTTGACATTGGTTCACCGGTGGTCAGTAAGTTATACATTTATGCAATTGATGTTTTTTTTATAATGTTATTGGTAACAAACATACTTTTGTCATTGCTCGAAACATAATAAAACGTAACAACTTTGTTATGTGTTTTGACAAACTTAGTATTATTATAACCTAACATAGGACATTGCAGTTTCATTTAAGGAAAGCCATAGTATAAGCGTTATTGCTGTTTGTGATTCACGTTTTTACCAATTGATTGTAGATTTTGTTTTCCGAGTAAATATTTAAAACACCAAATATCCTAAAAAAACGTAATGTCACCGAATTCAAATCCACTTATCACATTAAAGATACGACCCCCAAATGATATATGATATATATATATATATATATATATATATATATATATATATATATATATATATATATATATATATATATATATATATATGACTAAAACATAATTTATTCAACATAGTCTAAAATCGTAATATTTAAGCTGGTTTTAACATGTGTATTAGTTACTTCGATTATTGGAAGTAGAATATGCATGCAAAACATATTAATCAAACCTTAATGGTATACATTAAAAATGTAACTGAACATGGACTTATAAACACATAGGCTAATAGTATGTTTAATCATATTTATTATGGTTATTTTGTCCCAATTTCATGTTATATCTCGTTATTTGTTATAATCCAAAAGATACAGACTGAAATAAATATACTGAAAACCATCACTGGTTACATAAACATATCAGATTAATAATCAAAGTATGTGTTTATTCTCTAAATGTTCGGAACCTAATGCCACTCTCTTTCACATACTCAATGATCTGTACAAAGATATCGCACTGACCTATATAGACTCAAAACAGATTATCTGAGTATGACTCAATATCTAAATAAAACACGCGCTATCTACCCCGCATGCCTATTGAATTACCAATCATAAAAACAGTACACAATGAAATTGTAATTCCACTTCACGCAACATGCTACCATCAAAAACCATTCAAAGCAGTGTATTCACTCTCCAGCATCGACAATACATATGTATATACCCATAGGACTACCTATTATTTTGAGATATTCATTGTGAAAGCATGTCGATACAATTACTCGGAAATTGACATTCATTGTAAAATTGTCAGGTCGTAAGGGTACAAGTTCAGCAAGTGGTTAATGCCAGAATAATTTCATGTGAATACATATTTTGGAGACTATCTAATGAGACGAATAGAGCTTATCAAAGACGAATATTTACGGACAATTCATTGTCACCTACATACAAACTGGATTATATTTGGAATATGTTACATAAATTATTGCTTATCGCACTTGTGACGTTTGTAAAAGTTTTGTTGTATAATTATTTTCAATCCTGATTGTAATTGAAGAAACGCTTTGCGCACAATCGATATCAGTACAGCCGTGTATATAGCTCTTAATTATGGCAAAATCGTGTATACGTGTAATAAGATTCCGCGAAACAGGTGTTTCTGTTTTATTTGACATTGTACTTATGTGTAACAAAACTCGCTATATTTGTATTGCTAATTTAATGTTTGCAAAACACTAATATGGATTTTGTATATATATTTTTTTTCGTTCTTCTACCCCAATTACTTGGACAAGGGAGTTCTGGTGAGGGAAATAGTGCCTGTCCCCAGCAGTATCAAGCCTGGTATGCGGTACGCTTAGTGTGTTGCAGTAGGGCCTCTTGTGTTGGTGGAATTACATCTTTTGATCTACCTTTGCGTGTGAAGAGGTCCTTTCGGGTGTCATAGATACATTCAGCAGCATTCGAACGATCATACAGTAGTATTACAAAACTTTCCAACGTTGGCATGACAGTTGCAATGGATTCGTCTGATGGAGTTTGACCAAAAATATTGAATGCTTCTGTTGCGGCTCCATGTGCATTCAACGTTCCCCATGCTGTTTTTTTACCTTTATCACAGAATGCTGAGGTTTGGTCACATCCAGTAAATGCATGGAATGCCGATAGACTGCTCGTGATATCCTAACCAAGAACATTACACAGTTTATGTACAGGTATATATATAAACTGTTTTCATGTGCAAAATGCTATCCAAAGTTCTTCTACATATGTTGAAAAGCTGATGTAGCTATGACAACAACATCTGTATCAAATGTTCGTATTAGGATTATCTTATTGTTCTGGTTGGCAGCATGATTCGCATGGAGTTAGAGTCTTGTATCTGCTTCTTCGTGTGTACATGGGGATAGGCTACTGCTTTCTTCGATCGGTATATGACTCAAATCGTTTTTTACCTTTGGTGGTGATAATCTGCTTTTCTATTTCAAATGTCACAGTAATCGCCTGATCAGCTAAATATCCGAATAGCTCTGTTTTGTTTTCGTTCACTCGAAGAAATGCTTTCCAACTTCCAGGAACTCTGGAATCTGGCTGATCTCTTCTACGGATACCATGCCCACGCTTGCCTCTTGTTGCTACTACGGAAATCGAATACTCACAATATCTTAACTGAAGCATTTTATGCGAAGGCGCGTCGATAATCTTTATAAGCAAAGAATTTTTCACAAAACGCAAGTGTAGAAATAAATAAATAAATATCACAATGAGAGCATTGCATAAATGAATCAAATAAAAATTCAATAAGAGAATATTCATTCGATTAATATACAATCTAATTTACCAACTAAAAATTGATATAAGGAAAATAAAAAGTGCAAGATTCGGCTAAATTAAATATTGTCTATTGTAGCGGCATACTGTTGAATGTCTAAGTCACCGTTAGGAATTTCGAGAAGAATGCGTAATACATGGCATCAAAGCCCAAGTTTATTGCTTGGATTTATGTAAAAGCATTAATATAAAACAACTGAACATAGTTGCCTATTATGCTTAGCATAAACACATACTAGAGATTATGTACATGTTTAGTTTCTTCGACGAGTCCGGTTAAGCAAAGTTTCTAATCTAGTATTATTCTTGCCTTTAGTGAGGTTTTTCGTTCGTATTTAAACGTCTAAATTTGCTACCAAGTTTGGATGACTTGAGTTGGTGTAGTCTAGCTAACTAGTGTTCGCTGTTGCTCCTTAAATCAGAAACACTGAATAATATACGTATAGGCAAGGGGAAAAATGAATCGCATATAATGCAATATCGGAACATATAATATTGAACTTGATAATTCTTCATTTAAATGGAATAACGGCACGTGTGTTTAAATCATTATTCTATGGCTTCATGTTGTTTTTCAGACTCGAAGAGATGAAAACAATATGTCTTGCTGAACTCATGACCCTTACATGTTCAATACTTTGCGCAAATAGTTTTTATCCTGCCTCTGTTGCAAACATTGACCTAATAAAGCAGGGTCGAATAAATTTTCCTATCTCCGGTCAACAGGAAGTAGTGTATTCCTACGCACGCTGTGACACATAGTTGAGTGTTACCTTTCCAATACTCGTCAGCTATCGTTATTGTAGACCAAGACAAATATCGCATTCTCGATTCGTTTCTATTTCTTCTCATATTTAATAGGAAAGTATTAAAAGGAGCAGTTTAAAGTGGAACTATTTTTTACGTGACACAGTCGGTGGTTATTCGGTCGTCTGGAATCTTGTGTACATGTAGGAGGCTATACAAGAATAATTATATTGTTATGTCAATTGTTTTTTGTCTTTGATAAAATGTGTCAACGGCATAAAGCAAAATACATCGAATACATGGCTAAAGCTCGCCCTATTTTTTTTCTAAGCCTCACCGGAAAAAACTTGTTCCATCTCGGCACCAACCATGTATTCTCTATAACCTAAGTTCATAGTACTAAAGGATGCTTTAATTCATTTATTTGAGGTCCGTTCTATTATAATTTGATGTAATTCTAAAACTTATAATATGAGTTGTTTGTCTATAAAAATATACATGTAGATAAACCAAAACGATTTAGAAAAAATAAAATCACATTTCACAAAACATATTGATGCAGTATAAGACAAATGAATTCAAGACCCTTTCAATCTACTATTTACTATTTCAATGCTAACATGTTATGTATGCAATTTTAGACCAACACATGAATATGAGCGAGGAAGGAATGTTAACGGAAATTAATTTACAATCGTTATATAGTACCTTAAATGAGTCGTGCGCTGTGAAAAGGGGTTTTAATGCATTTGCTTAAAGTGTCGTCCCAGATTAGCATGTGCAGTCTGCACAGGCTAATCAGGGGCGAGACTTACCGCTTTTATTATATTTTCTGTTTAAAGAAAGCCTCCTCTTAGCAAATATCAAGTTTATGCGGACAGCATAGGCTAATCTGGGACGACACTTTACGCACATGCATTAAATCCCCTTTTCACAGAGCACGTCTCAAATCTATTTAGTTGAACACAGCATAATTTCTAACGAGCACGTTTATGCCGATGCCTACACGTTTACTTGTATTAGTTGTAGAACCAAAATTGTGACTAGCCAATCAATCATTTCTCTCCTTACTCGAATTAGTTGTAGAACCAAAATTGTGACTAGACAGTCAAACATTTCTCTCCTTACTCGTATTAGTTGAACCAAAATTGTGACTTGACAGTCAAACATTTCTCTCCTTTCCAATATTAGTTGTAGAGCCAAAATTGTGACTAGACAATGAAACATTTCTCTCCTTACTTGTATTAGTTGTAGAACCAAAATTGTGACTAGACAATCAAACATTTCTCTCCTAATCATGTCTCTTGACGTTAAATAATTATATATATCAAAAATTTTATAGACGTTGACATTCTTTTTTTTAAATTGCGTTTGCCTTCGTTAAAACAATAGCAGAACTTTAACCAATAGTGTACCACACATCTGAATGGTTTAGAAATAATGTAACAGTTTGCATACTTGTACATATTTAGGCTTGAGTTAATCAGGCGGGGCAAATGCATTATGGTACAAACATTGCAGCAACTTATGAATACCACGCGTTGCATCTAATGGATTTATTTTCAAAAGTTGAGTCGTTTGTTTAATCATCGAGACTAGCTCGAGTGTCTTGCTAAGAATAACAGCGTTGCTGGCGCTGAATCGCCTCGTCATCAGCTCCGTGTATCTCCCGTTATCTGATCCATCTCAGGTACAACATATATTTCCTTTTACGAAACTGGTCCAGTTCTGTGACAAGCTAAACGTACTGTAAACAGACCAATTCAGATGCATGTACTTGTATGGTACTTTGGTTTATCTAGTATTAACATGAATTGGGTGAATGACAATTATGACGCTTACTTCAGTCTTATAAAATTCAACACTTCAAACATAAGGAACACTTACGGATGTCAAAGCTATTATTGTATGAGCACTTAAAAGAAGTATCAATTTTAACTTGTTGCAAAACGTTCATAATAATTACAAGTATATTGCACTTCTACTACAACTGAAGTCCAATATAGAACTTGCCTGCGCGTTATTGTAATATGTAAACGTGTTGATTAATAAAATTATGGATTGAACAACTTCATAATAAGTATTGACACTACAAGTCAATCAAGGCACATATTTGCGTCTTTTTCCACTTTAAGGCAAGTGCATCAAAATTAAGGTCAACGGTGCATTGTGTATAACTTAAAACAATGCATGGTGGAACGAAAGAATGTAAAATACACATATTTACTGTCTCTTATGGTTCCATAAAGCACATTTCGTTTACTATAATAGCATTGATAACACTCACGTTAAGAACAATACCTACACGCTAACTCGTATTTATTGCAGGTTAAAACATGTTTTTATGTTTTGTGGGTCAAATTATTCAAAGGATTACATAAGATTACGAGATTTTGACACGCAATCTTGGAAATTAAATTGCACTTTTGTGTTATCTCTAATGGAGCTATTTCGAATGTTAAGCAAACTGTAATTGTAAACAAACCACAATAAGGGTATTAACACGATGGAAAGCTGGTACAAGTTGACGCATGCATCCTAAATTTGGTATTTTTTGATTTACACAATGCAACTAAGGAAAACATATTGTGTTCGGTATGTTATGTAAATATAACGTTTAGGATTTACATGTTTTGATCATAAATCATCGTCACAAATGAAGTGAATACCATTCGATAGAGAGTGCGAGTGGATTCGCATTAGGTAATGTTTACTATAGTTATTAATTTCCTTTCTTTGTAAACCATATAGGCACATTTGTCATTCCAGACATTTCTTTGCAGAAATGGCCTCTATACTAATTGCAATGTAGATGGTGTTATTTTATAAACGTCTGCTGCAATAATTTATATATTTAGTTGTTCAGAAAAGTTACATGGAATCTAGTCATAAGTGGTATGTATCACATAAGTTCGTTGATAACTGCCATATTGTTCTGGCTTGATCGATAACACGAGGTCAGAACGAAAGAAACTGCGAAAGACACAAATGGTTTCGTGACGGTGACCTGTTTGTTGTTCTGGCGGGTAAATTGTATCGATCTCTCGTATTGGCGACTTTCAAACACGAGAGAACGACAAATGTATTCTCAGAACGACATATGTACCATCAAAACGACAGATGTACCATCAGAACGACAAATGTACACTCAAAACGACAAATTTACCCTCAGAACGACAAATGTACCCTCAAAACGACAGATGTACCATCAGAACGACAAATGTACTTTTAGAACGACATAAATACATGTACCTCTAAAGAGACAGATGTACCCTCAGAACGGCATATTTACCATCAGAACTACAAATGTACCCTCATGACGACAGATGCATCCTCAAAACAACAAATGTACTATCAGAACGACAAATGTTTCCTCAAAACGACAGATGTACCCTCAGAACGACATATGTACCATCAGAACAACAAATGGACTTTTAGAACGACAGCTGTACCATTAGAAAGACAGATGTACCCTCAGAACGACATATGTACCATCAGAACGACAGATGTACCATCAGAACGACAAATGTACCATCAGAACAACAGATGTACACTCAGCACGATAAATATACCCACAAAACGGCAGATGTACCCTCAGAACAATAAATGCATTTTTAGAACGACAGATGTACCATTAGAACGACAGATGTACTATCAACGACAGATACACCCTCAGAACGACCAATGTACTTTTAGAACGACAAATGTATCATCATAACGACAGATGTGCCATCAGAACGACATATATACTTTTAGAACGACAGACTTACCCTCAGAACGACAGATGTACCCTCAGAACGACAGACGTTCTCTCAGAACGACAAATGTACCATAAGAACGACAAATGTACTTTTAGAACGATATATGTGCCATCAGAACGACAAATGTACTTTTAGAACGACAAATGTAAGGCGAACACCATAATCAGCTACGGTATCGCGATCTTGAGACAGCGCCTTGTGCTGTTAATTCGTCCATCATCCATTGGTGACTTTTTAATATGCATCCGAGTTCACACTCTGGTATTTGCATGGACCCCTGCCGTAGAAAATATATTGGGAAGTTTTCTTTCCGGTATTAGGCCCCGATTAAATTTTATTTTTACTCGTCAATTGTAACACTGTATAAACATTCCATAAAAACGCTTTGTTTACAATACTGTAAGTTTTATGTTGTCATACTGCAGATATTGTTCATGTTATTTTTTCTAGAAAATAAAAATAGATTAACATGCATTACTTCGCATTATATATATATATATATATATATATATATATATATATATATATATATATATATATATATATATAGCTAATTTTTCATGTTGCATTATTTCAGTTTTTCGTTGTGTTTCTTTTGACAGCAGATGTGTGTTAAAGGGATTTTATTTCTTATCTTAACGAGATGGCAATAATTGAATTCAGAGCTGAATGTATATATGTAATATTTCATATCCAACTTAACAGACCATGCGGTGAAAACAATTAGATCTTGGTCGGAAAGACTTGTACACAAGAGGAAAGTAGATAGCATCTACCCAGCGCGTTGGTGAACTAACATTTATTTCTTTGAAAAGAAATACAAATCCTTGGCCGTCCGAGTGGGATTTATTGCGTATTCTTGAATTGCATAATTTTGCAGAAGTTAGGTCCGATGTGAAGTAGGTATAATGAAGTTAGTAATATTTCTGTTTAGTTTGTGTCCCATGTTGTATGGCCAATTGAAATAATGTTCGCTGTGATCATAGAAATTAACCGATGACAGTTAATCAGTTAACATTCTTTATCAATATAGCAGTAAAGACACAACTTATGGCTTTGATCACAACCTTAACCGTAAGTAAACAAGGTGCCTGAACTACGTGACTTTTTCGGCTATGTGTGGGACAATCGGATGTAAACAAAACGTCGCTTCAGGTAACGTTTTAAATAATTTCTTCATTATTTCATAACCATTTTCAAAAAAACAAAGACGAGTGCCCGGTCATTGTAAAAAGACACAACTTCGTTAAGTTTGCGCAAAATTAATTAAGTATTTTTTTCCAAAAAGTGCAACCGCGTGTTTGAAAACACGTGAAGTGAAATGCTATGTGTGGTATATTTTTTGTTCAATCAACAAAACATTGATTATAATATTGTCGAGGGTTTAAAAAATAGAGCGGACATTGTTATTCTTCATAGATAAGCTACTTACATTGTATGTTTGCGCAAATACATCTTATTCGGAGTGTGTGTATATAAATGTTATACTGCTATGTGTGGGACACAATTTTTAAATGCTATGCGTGGTATACAAGAATTTGCCCGTCAGTTCTGCATTTAATCTGAACACAGTTTTGTAAGAATCTAGAACATAAACTTTAGTCTGTCCTGAAATTATATCAAATTAACCAAATGTTACATTATTGAATACTGAAGTAATCGTGTAATGATTAAACAATTTATGTTTAACTGAACATAATTCTTATAAAAGCATACATGTTATGTTGAAATATAATATTTCCTTGTTTTACTTATTGTCTTTAAATAAATATAATGATTGATATTTCTGCCTGATTATTGAATTTGGTCCATTTTTTAATGAATGACAAAGAAAATAAGAGCATATGCTTTAAAATCGGTTTTACTTCTATTGTTTTTCAGACTTGAAAACGATTAGTCGAAAGATCTGTAACGCTTTTAAGGTTCGAAGCTGTGTAAGAACTACATGAACACCATCAAACCACACGGAATGTGATATGTGGCAAGTTAATTATCAAAACCACAGTGACAGAGACAGGGACCCCGCTTCATTCTGTGATGCTTATGGATAGCTCTTTCAACTAACTATGCAAACATACCATTTAACATGTATTTTTGCATAAGCAAAACAAAGTGTGTGTATTGATATGTGTGTATATTTATGGGTTTTGTATCTATGTTATTACTAAAATTGATCAGATGAATATAAAATCTGATTATGTGTGTTAATAAAACAGGTGTTTCATAACAAATAACAATTTAAATCCAATGATGCTTGTTTGTGGTCTATTCCAATATCATCTCCATATGAACATCTTCGAATCCAATAATGCTTGTTTGTGGTCTATTCCAATATTATCTCTATATGAATATCTTCAGTATATTAAAATAAACACGTCATTAATAATAACATTACATTGTACTTTATAACTAGCATGCACATGTAACAATAGAAAATAAAGCACCAAATACATAAAGAAGTACATTAGTATTCACAAAGAAATTGTAATCAGTCAATTTATAAATTTGCAAATCTTGCTATTCAAACATATGAATGCTCCAATTAAGTCATAACAAATTATCATTGCCAAAACGTCTTGACTTGTGGGGGTTATTATACCAACAAACATATTGAATTGCATCAATACTTTATTTACTCAAATTCAAATGAAATCTGAATAACTGAAAATAGTTTGAGATGTTTAATGAAAATACTCATTCGCCCCGGTCATGAAAGGGCGCTGCAAGATCTTGTTACCACTGCACAAAGTAATTAACATTAAATCAGATAATGTTGTTCAATTTGTTGAAATGTCAATTTTTTATGTAATGTTTACTTTGATTGTTTTCTTTCTCTGCAATACTTGCACCATCTGGTAATAAAACAAACAGTCATTTAAACTTTTGAACATTTACTATACATGTTTGTATATGACAACTTTTCATTGATCAATATATCAGTACGTCTCTTGAAGGTGCTTCCAAAAATACTTTAATCTCCCTGAAAAGAACAAAATACAAATGAAATAAACTGTTAAACTTGAAAAAAAAATAGCATGCGTGATATATCAGATAGCTCAATAGAATTTAGATACAAATACATGATTTTCCAGAAAAAAATGTGATTGATCCTAGTGTCTATTTGTTTAAAAATGCTGTATGATCTCTTTATGCTTATTTAATAACTATCGTTACAGTCAAAAATGCCTACACATTCCTGCTAAAAAACACACAACAAACACTTTTTGTAGTTTTTTTTGCAATAATATCCACATGACATCTTGCACATACAATCCTTACGATTTTTGTGTTTTAAACAAGGGCATTAGATGGCAGTAACAATTCACTGAAAATTCAACATTTTGTAACAATCAATTTTATAGAAACAAACAAGAAAAAGTTTGCCCAACGGAACTTTTTTCCTGTCCGTGCGTGGGTGGCTTTGTGTTCGGAGATCCCCGACCGTGTTTTGACCTCTCTGCCACACTGTTCGCAAACAACTGGCATTCTAAAAGTAAACAAAATATGAATATAAGTTATCGACAATCATGATAATTTTGAGTAACATGAACGTAGGATTATCATATTTAAGGCTCGCAAAACACTACCAACAATGTTTATTGACCAACGTTTGTTATTCAGACAGACTTTAAATATTATTGACGTTAATGTCAATCTTTCGATTCTCTAGTTTAGTTTGTATACCACACATATCATTTAAAAAATTTGTCCCACACATAGCATCATTACATTTTCATACACACACTCCGAATCAGATGTATTTGCGCAATCAAACAATATATGTAGCTTCTCTATGAAGAATTGCAATGTCCGCCCTATTTTTTAAACCCTCGACAACATTGTTATCAACGTTTTTGTTGATCGAATAAAAAATATACCACACATAGCATTTCACTTCGTGTGTTTTCAAGCACGCGGTTGCACTTTTTGGAAAAATTACTTAAATAATTTAGCGCAAACTTACCAAAGTTGTGTCTTTTGACAATGACCGGGCACTCGTCTTTTTTTTTATTCAATATCATACATACAATGTAAACATGTATATGATCATACAACATAGTGATTGTACAAAGCAATATAGTTCAGGCATGTTATACAAGATATGCTAATATATATATATTTTTAGATAGAAAAGAAAAGAACAACAGAGGAATAGTTATGAAATATGATGAATTGTATAAAGTTGAAAGAAAACATACTGGACTTGTGTGTTTTGTTGTATATTCACAATGATCTTGTCTGATTGAAAAATTAAGAATTAAAAAAATTAACAAAACTATTTTAGAGAGATAAACTAACATTAGAGTGAAATGTATATAAGTGGACAAAACATTATGAGAACTTAATCCGATTCCATTTTTGTTCAAAGATGTGTAATGTGTCATTACTGAGGGCTATTTCTTTCTCAATCTGAATTTTTAGTTTAAGACTATGGACAAAACAATTAAAATTTGGTACTTGTTTTTTGTACTTCATGTTTAAGATAAAATATTTCCTCAATATAACCATAAAATTCACAATATTATTACAGTCTATTGATTTCAATGAGTTAATTCCGAAACTTACATTTAAGAGAGATAGTTTAACGTTTAGTTGATGTTGTTCAAGAAAAGATATTAATTGATTCCAAATAGGCTGGATGTGTTTGCACTCCCAAAAAAGATGTTCTATAGTTTCAATGTTTTCACTGCAGAAGTCACACAGATTTGAGTTAGATAATTTACATTTAAAGAGATATTTATTTGAAGCTATAATTCTATGGATGTATTTATATTGAAAATTTCTCAGTGTGCTTTCAATAGTTGCTTTATATGGCATGGTAAATAAGTGTTTCCAATTAAGTTCATTTTCTCCAAAAAGGAGACACTCGTCTTTGTTTTTTTGAAAATGGTTTTGAAATAATGAAGAAATTATCAAAAACGTTACCTGAAGCGACGTTTTGTTTACATCCGATTGTCCCACACATAGCCGAAAAAGTCACGTGGTTCAGGCACCTTGGTAAAGCGGAAAGCTATTTAAAACTTAATTGAATATGCCTCTAGGGAAACGAAAAGTAGAATCTGTTTTTGTAATAATAGACATTGTAGACGTCCAGGGATACGTACATATTATGATTTCAATAGAAACATTCATAAACATAAACGTTTAAAAGTATACAAGTATTATGTTATGTGATTTTGCTATAATTACAATGTCACAAAATAACCTATTAGTTTGCCGAGTAGTCTAAAGTCTTTGTTTTCGAAATAAACTGAGCCTCGCTCTGACAAAATGCGCATGCGCTATATGTGTCGTCTCAGATTAACCAAACGAACATTAAAACATATAAACCTGCACGATTTGTTATTCAATAAAGTGTTCGTGCATTGATGGCTGCTTTTTATAAAGACGTTGCTATGAAGCTGTGTATTGTGTGCGTACATGATGGAATTATAATTGTTTAGATGTCACAAACGTTTTTGCAATATGTGTATAATATTTTTTTTGCTATGTGTGTAAGGTAGCTCAAACGTAGTGATATGAGCTGTATGTGTTAATAGTATTCAATGTCATTTATTTATCCAGGGCTAAGTCAGAAACTGACTTCCCGTTAAACAAATGCACTCACACAAAAAACGTTTTAATGAGTGCGCTGAGATTAACCCATTAATGCCTAGCGTCTAGAAAAAAGGCATAGGCAAACAGATGCGGCGTCTCATCAGGGTCTGCGCTGTTTGCTTAAAGGAATTTATGTAAAAAATATTCTAAATATTGGAATAAATATACTAGACATCCCTAATTTTGGAAATAAATTGATTCATTTAAGAAGGATGGGAGAGTCCACTAGGCATAAATGGGTTAAGTTTACGTTTCACGCTTTGTCGTCCTCTTCAGGAGGAACATTTTGTTAAAGGCTATATACAAGAAATCGCAACTAGGCTTGAAAAAGTGTTCTTTCGCTCATCTAGTGCATTTAAATAGTTGAAATTATATAGCAATAATTAATTTATTTAGACACAAACAATCTGACGAAATACAAGGTTACGCACAGTCTTGTTACAACTATTCACACAAACCAAACGATACATCCGAATATGATAAAGTCGGCTTTATATAAAATGAATGGAACAAATAATTTAATCTACTACCGGCATTTTTATTTGTCATGCTTTTATAATTCTAGGTTAATGCGTGTTTCCGTGTGATCCCGCATACATGTACGAGTCCAATGTATGTGAATTATCTAATAGGTCATAATATACTACAAGATTTCGGTAACAAATTCAATGTACAAGCAATAACTTGAACAAAAAAATAATGTCACACTTTTGCGCGGAAAGCCCTAATAATCATACATTTTGTCCAAACCGATTTGATTTAAACAATAAAAAAGACAGGTCATGTGTTATGTAAGAAATAACTCGACGAAAATCAACGGTCACTGTTTTACGGCCACCTTTTAACCGTCTTCTCTCCAGTTGAGTCTCCAACCTTAAAGCAAAACAGTGAATGTGTAGTAACAATCTTCCCTTACTCATGCAAACAGAAATATTCAAAACTAAAGTAATGGCAAGTGCCGATACAGATTATACATGAAGCATTGAACACCAAAATATTTAGTATATTGTAACCTAAAGCGAAGGTTTATTTATTCGTGACGTTGCCGATTTGAACAGTATTTCATTCATATCATTAGCCTGGCATAACCAACGCACATTTATAAATTATTTTTTTTACCAGTCCTTATACCAGCAACTGGATGAGGTCATAATTCAATAAACGGTGAATAAATAATTGTCTGAGAACTACTTTTCACCTATCACCGCTAATTCGTTCGTTTCCGGGACAAGAATTGTGTCTGCGATCCTCAAAATGTTTGTGCTGTCATCTATCAACTGAGATAGCTTGTGCTTGAAAACGTCATATCCCTATGTAAAATTGATTACGAAAATAAAATAGTTCAATCTTAAAACCTCACTCAACGGAGTAGATAAAACAATGTGACTTGCTGAAGTCACAACCCGCACACGTTCAATATGTGTCATAAATAGCTGAAATAGTAAAGTTCATGCTTCTTTAAGATTCCATATTTCGAACAACCAAACACCTATTTAGGCGGGGTAGATTTCGTTATAACGAAAACGTTTTAATTCAATTAAAACAACGTACAATCGAGAATAGTATTTGCATCAAAATGTACGTATACTATAAAACAGTTAACATTGTTATTTTAACCAAGTTAAAATTGTTATTTTAACCAAGTTTCTAGCAAACACTGCTGGCATTTTAGTTGGGTTTAAATTGTTTTCATTTTCATGTCCTGAATAATGTTGTAAAACAAACTGCTAACATAGTAATAATTATAAATATTCGGCTTTCAACAAGATATATTACGACATAATTCAAAAATACAATTCGATTATCTGGGGTTTTAACAAGTATATGGTACTGATTTATGAAATATTGTCAAATTGAAGGAATTTAGGTGACTGTTATATACTCATTAGGTTTCCTCGGGCCTGGTTAAGTTCTAAGTTTGTAGCGACAACATTGCACTGCAAACGGTAAATGCTGCAGCACCATCAGGTATTAAATGTTGACCAATATAAAACACAACACAAGCTCAAAGAGGTAGAACATGTTAACCAATACAATACAACATACACATGCACCATAAGGTATTACGTGTTCACCAATACCATACAACAAACACAAGCTCGAAGAGGCATTTACTGTTGACCAATACAATACAACACACACATGCAACATAAGGTTTTAGATGTTGACCGATACCAGACAACATACAAAAGCTCCAAGAGGCATTGAATGTTGACCAATACCAGACAACACACAGACGCACCAAGGGGTATTGAATGTTGAACGATACCAGACAAAACACACACGAACCATACCATCAGGTATGGAATGTTGACCAATACCATACAACATACACAAGCTCCAAGAGGTATTTAATGTTGACCAATACAATATAACACACACACGAACCATCAGGATTTGAATGTTGACCAATACCAGACAAGACACATAAGCACCAAGGGGTATTAAATATTGACCAATACCAGACAAGACACACAAGCACCAAGAGGTATTGAATGTATAACAATACCAGCCAACCAATACAAGATCAATCAGTTATTGAATGTTGACCGATACCAAACAACACAACCAGCACCATAATATATTCAATGTTGACCAATAAAAGACAAAACACAAGAGCATCATCAGAAATGGAATGGTGACTAAAACCAGACAACACACACACGCACCATAAGGTATTGAATGGTGACCAATACCAGACAAAGTACACAAGAACCATCTGGTATTGAATGTTTACCAATACCAGACAACAAACACACGCACCAAGAGGTATTCAATGATGGCCAATACCAGCTTACACACAGACGCACCAAGGGGTATTGAATGTTGAACGATAGCAGACAAAACACACAGAACCATCAGGAATTGAATGTTGACCAATACCAAACAACAAACATAAGCACCAAGAGATATTAAATATTGACCAATACCAGACAAGACACACAAGCACCAAGAGGTATTGAATGTATAACAATACCAGCCAACCAATACAAGATCCATCAGTTATTGAATGTTGACCGATACCATACAACACAACCAGCACCATTATATATTGAATGTTGACCAATACCAGACAAAACACACGAGCACAATCACGAATTGAATGGTGACTAATACCAGACAACACACACAAGCACCATAAGGTATTGAATGGTGACCAATACCAGACAAAATACACAAGAACCATCAGGTATTGAATGTTAACCACAACCAGACAAAAAACACACGCACCAAAAGGTATTCAATGTTGACCAATACCAAACAACACACACAAGCACCATCAGGAATTGAATGGTGACCAATACCAGACAGCACATACAAGCATCATCAGGTATTGGATGTTAACGAGCACAAAGAACAATTGGATGTTGACCAATACCAGAAAACACACATAAGCACCAAGAGGTATTGAATGTTGAACAATACCGGACAACACACACAAGCACCAAGAGGTATTGAATGTACTTATACCGGACAACACACAATAACCATGAGGTACTGAATGTTGACCAATATCAGGCAACACACACAAGCACCATCAGGTATTGAATGTTGACCAATACCAGAAAACACACACAGCCACCAAAAGGTATTTTATGTTGACCAATATTAGGCAACACACACAATAACCATCAGGTATTGAATGTTGACCAATATCAGGCAACACACAATAACCATCAGCTATTGAATGTTGACCAATATCAGGCAACACACACAATAACCATCAGGTATTGAATGTTGACCAATATCAGGCAACACACAATAACCATCAGCTATTGAATGTTGACCAATATCAGGCAACACACACAATAACCATCAGGTATTGAATGTTGACCAATATCAGGCAACACACACAATAACCATCAGGTATTGAATGATGATCAATACCGAATAACACACACAAGCACCAAGAGGTATTTAATGTTGACCAATATCAGGCAACACACACAAGCACCATCAGGTATTGAATGTTGACCAATATCAGACAACACACACAACCACAAAAAGGTATTGAATGTTGGCCAATACAATACAACATACACAAGTTTCAAGAGGTATTTAATGTTGACTCATAAACAGACAACACACACACAATAACCATCAGGTATTGAATGTTGACCAATACTGGATAACACACGAGCACCAAGAGGTATTGACTGTTGACCAATACAAGACAACACACACAAGCACCAAGAGGTATTGTATGTTGACCTATACCATTGAATTGAATAACGCTACACTTCTAGTTACGGTTTTGTGTTTCAATACGTTTTGTTTCTGCAATTCCTTGCTATTAAGCTTGAGCTCATATGGTCAAATGTTTTGATCAATTCTGAAGATTTCCGAACATTTACGAGTGAAAGCGATATTGGCTTCGGACAGCGTCGGAAGCACGACGTATTCATGAGAACTAGTTCATGCTTCCGACGCTGCTCGAAGCCATTCTCCCTTTAACTCGATAATGTTTGGATATAGTCGCGGAAAATTCACATGGAATAAAATGTCATACACACAAAATAAAGCGATCATGTTTATCTCGTTAAATCTATATTACCAGACCACATCTAGCGTTGAAATTTTGGCTATCGCTATAGGGAACGCTGATTTGTATGTACTAACTTTATTTGTCGAGCAATACAGAGACGCGCTTTTACTTTGTTTTGATAAAGTCTGTTGTTGTTTGATATAGCGATGTCAGTATATTGGAATTGTTCTACCGATAAGTTGTTTCCTTCAACAGGGTTTACCAGAGGTTACACGGTTAGGAGGAATAGACAATAATACATATTGCTTAGTTAATATAAACGCATTTAGAATTTTATTAATTTTTAGCGCTGCTGTTTTCGGAGAAAACCCGAGGTATTGTCATAGCCAGCTCGTCGTCCGGCGTCCGCCGTGCTAAACCTTGACATTTTCCTCTAACATCAAGTTGCTTCCACCTACAACTTTGAAACTTCATATGTAGATGCACCTTGATGAGTTCTACACGCCACACCCATTTTTGGGTCACTAGGTCAAAGGTCAAGGTCACTGTGACCTCTAAAAAAATTATTCTGACGAGCTTTCGCAGCCCAGCATGGCACCCGTTATGCGGTGCACTTGTTCTTGTATCTTTTTATTTCACTCAAGCCATCGTAGCTGTATAACTGTATCCTGTTTCTATTTTGTATTCAGCATATTAATTTAATCAACTTCTGTGTGTGTCTGTATATCTGTTTATGCACTTAGGGCGAAACACAAGAAATTTTGCAATCACGTTTTTGAACTGATTTTTTCTTTGCATGCTATATATAGCTATGTACTTTGGTTGGTGTTTGATGTACCCATAAGATTGACATGAAACGATACTGTATTTAATATTTTGCTCTTTTAAAGGTGTGGATCCTTGAATCACAAATGGGACCATTTAATTGATCTTGTTTACCGATTGTCAAACATGAAAACACATATCACAAAACACTTTGATGCATCTTTATAACTCGATAGCCCGTGTATAAATGTACACGGACTTACGTGCATATTTCACCATAAAGACTTCTGAAAACCTGTTCAATGACTGAGTTGACTGTTTTGATTAAAATCGTCTCGTTTGACAATATATTGTAGTGAACAGTGACAATAGCGTTGGCGGTACAATAATTAATATCCTGTTTATTAATCTAAACGTTCAGCGTTCTTATAATCACCTGTTTGGTAGAAACTACAGGTGCTTCTTTTACTGTATGTTTGCCTTAGTTATAATAAAATAGTTTTAATAAAATCTCCTTATTGAAACAAATACGCGTACAACAAACACAATCTTCTTTTTATCAAGAGATTAGTTATCACTTTGCATACGTTGACATATTATAGCCTTTCGTTTGTATCGCTGTCGGTTGTAATCGGGCGAGGCAAATGCATGTGGTACAAACATTGAAACAAACATGAATAACACACGTTGAATCTAATAGCTCTATTTTCAACAGTTGAGTCGTTTGTTAAATTGTGGAGACTTGCTCGAGTGTCTTAATTGGAATAGCAGCATTGCTGACTCTAAATTGCCTCGTCACCAGCTTCTTATATCTTCCTTTATATGATCCCATTCATGTACAACATGCGTTTCAAGTTTACAAAAACTGGTCAAGTTTTGGGACAACGTACAGACTGATAAAAATGGCTTAAATGTTCAGCTACATTGTCGTGATTTATCTAGCATAAATATGTGTTGAGTGATGCTGATAAATATAACGCAAACGTGCGTATGGCAGTATGCCTCGGAGAAAAGCAGTTATCAGTATTGACACTGCAATTCAGTGAATATACAAATGTGCGTCATCTGCCACTTTAGAGCAAGTATAAACGATTTTAGATCAAGCATTGCATTTTCCTAATCTTTATCGAATACGGGAATATGAACAAGGAATGACAAATTAAAAATAGTAACTGTCTTTCATTGTGCAATAAATCACAGTGTGTTTATTTCAAGAACATCAACAACAATACAGATTAAGACAATAGCGTCATTGATGCAGAATACAAATGTGCAGAAGTAAGTTGTGAGCTAATCTGCACCGAATTGTGGGATTTTCCAAAAAGAAAACTACATGTTTTTTAGTTATCCGTTACACACTCAACAACTTTATGTAAATGTGTGTGACTCTAATTTAATAGATTTTCTAGTGAGACATTTTTCAAACTTAAATACGTGTACTTGTTTTTCATACATCATAATTATATCAGTTTTGATTTTTTTTAGAAGTTTGTATAAGCGCGCTTCAACCATTTCACATATTAAGTTTCAGTACATTCTCTGTAACTTGAGAAAAACACGTAAGGCCAGCATTTTTTTATTTGTTTTGCGGGACATTTTTCAAAAAAAATTGAGTCGGGGGGGGGGGGAGGATAAATAAAAATGAAAATAAAATCATGAAAAGTGAGCAGTCTACCAAAAAAATATAAATAAAACTATTTAAACCGATTATTTTTTTATTTTTGAAAATTTAAAATTAAGCCAATTTAACCTTATGTATACTTGCATTAACCTTTAAGTGTTATATATAGAGAATAATAGGTTAGTGTTGATTATAGATCAGGTTTATCATGCGAGGCTTAGAAAACAAAAAGCACGAGCCTTGGCGAGTGCTTTTTCGTTTTCGTGCCGAGCATGATAAACCTGATCTATAATCAACACTAACCTATTATTCTATTTATCCCACTTTTTATTCAGTAAACTTTTTTTATTTAAACAAAATAAGTTTTCATGAGTGTTTGTCGTACTTTGATAATGACTGTAGTGTAACCAAGGTCAGTGTATTACTCCGCGTTCCATAAATAACCGCTGATCAAATAATCATTTTTTTAATCAGAATATCGTTCTGTAACAAAGTGCCGAGCGTTATTAATTACAATTTTAATCATATTGAATTGCAAATCTTTAAGTTTTATGATATCAATATGACATTAAGTTGTTATATACAAGGAACTACATTTGTCTACAACGTAGCCTAACACCACACACAATTCACTTTCGATATCAAACTATCGAGTCGATCACGAGGTGCACAATATTTGCTTCTTTGTTATAATATGTGGTTATTCGTGACGAAATAACAAATATTACTTGGATTTAAGCTAATTATATACATTAACATTTTGAATGTTGAAAGTGGCACCAAAGAATTGTGAGGCAAAGTTGTTCGAACTAGAGAAAGACATTTGCTGGTGAAGTGACTGGGTGGGGCGAACATCAAGATCAACTTGTTCGACGGTAGACAGTGGTTGTCTAGGCTGCATTTCGGCCATAGTTTCGGTGCATGAAGGTGAACAAGAGGAATCTGTTGGAGTATTACATTAACTGGACTGAGCAAGAATGATCACTTTTGCTGCTGTTCAACAGATATGTTGGAATAATTGGTTATTGACTGGACATTTTTGTGCCCTGTTATGGCCATGGTTTCAGTGGGTGGAATGTTTGCATTTCGAAGTTTTTGGACCAGGAATTTGCGAACTGAGTGGTTCGTTATTCTCTTGTGCTTGAGAAAGCCGGCGTCTTTTGCCATGGCCTTCAGCATCTGACCTAACTTGTTGACACCCAATTGTTGACGCAAGAATCACCGGGATGCAGTGTCATTTGTGCGTATTGACAGGTAGAAAAGATGCTTTGAAGAAAAATCAGATGGACGCATATCCGAGTACAGCTTGTAAATGAACACAGGATTTCTTGGTCCAGACGATTGTTTTCTACGGTCAAAGGGGAGCAACTCGAACTGACTTCTTCAAAGGGGAGAAACAACAACAGAACCTATTTGCATAGTGTTAAATTTACCTAATACTAGGTTTTGATGACAATAAATGACAAAAAAACTCGTTTTTTTGCTACTTTCCTTTGTTTTAAGGTCATTAAGATTGACAAACATTTGAGATTGTTTTTATTATTGATGCACTTGGCAAATACAGGTGACGAGGTGCGTGGGAAAAAGTAGTCCCGGTTCGGCAGTTCATGACGTCATTTCGTGCCATTGATTATAGCCTTGCCGTTGATTATAGATGAAATTTAATCAACGGGGCTTTAATCAACCGATTTCGCTGTAAAAGTGGGATAAATATCTTTTTACACTGTTGTAGAAGCTTTTTATAATAATAGTAAACATATTTTATATATATTTACATGTAAAAGCACCTTTCGCATGTATTATACTATATTGCTTCAATAGAGACCATTAACCACGTAAGGTTTGTAGTGCATTATAGTGATCGTTAAACTTTTGTTGAGTGTTAATCATATGTATGTTTATAACAAATATAGCATACATTTGACTTAAATTATAAAAGAATTGAAAACTTTTTAATTGTTTAATAGCTTTAAATAACAACCAACTTTGTAACTTTCATCCATGGGTGGAATATGCACACTAAAAAATACTATTTAATTTACAACAGACCTACTTTATATCATGATAATTTGTATCAATCATGAGAAAAAATGAGCCACATAACAGGAAATTAGACCTTAGGGCGATTGCAACCATTTTGGCTCCAAAAGAGCAGTCTGATCAGGATCCAAACTGTTCAACATTATTGTCATTCAGTCAGTACTTCAAAAGATGTTAAGCGAACACTTTGGATCCTGATCAGACTGCGCTTGAATTGATCTTGATCCAACTTTGTGTAGTGAAAGTTCTAGTACATAAAATGTGAATATTTTATGTAAGAAACCGTGAGTTATAGACTTATAAAAACATGTGCTGCATTTCATTTTATATTCAGAGGGAGTTATAGTGTTTATATATGTAAAGTGAACAAAAGAGGCATGACTACAATATTTGGTGTGTAACATCGGTATGAAGTTCTCTTTGAAGTTTGTTCAAATCATGCAGAAAATTTGCCCTCCCTAGGGGTTACTGTTTTGCTTATAAATATAAATAATATAATCATTCTCTGAAACCGCAAGGCCCTTTGGTTTGTTGCGTTGCATGCCAACCATATAGTGGTTCTTTGCTAAGTTTCATCAAAACATGTCTCCGTGGTCAAAACTGTTTGCGCTTCAGGGGTCACTGATTTAAATAGATTAATGTCTTTTATAATCCCTAACAACACAGACACCGGAGCAGAAACAATTTCAATTTGAAAAGATAATCTCCAGAACACAATTGTTGACATCATGCCCATATTATGTGATACGAAATTCAAAATAATAATGAGTTTTTGCAGATGATGCAGAGGTGTCATCATCGATAACTTTCGGTGTGTTTAAAAGTTTTGGGTAGGTTTAATAAATATGCGTATACTATTTATTAAAATGCATATCCTGTAATATTTTTATAGATAAAAATCAACATCCCGAAAATGTCCAAGAAGTACTACTTTACGTTTCTTTATAATGAACATGAGGACTGAACCACAGGTACTTGCATCAATAATCCCATTCCCCACCCACCCATATATATTCTTTATTAAGAAAAAAAGTATGCAACACAGCTTCTGAAGAAAATAATATTGGGTCCCGATGTTCGTATGTCCGTCAAAGTCACAAGAAGGTTTTATTTATTTTTCTTGACATTATTTTTCAAAAATGAGTTATTATTTAGCCGAAATATGATGTTCTATCAACTGTTAATAATGTTTTCATACTGCAAGATTTGTACTGCAATTTTATTTGACTTAATTTACAGGGCAATACGATTTCCGACTTCGGACGACGAATTTAAGAACGTGTTTCTTATATTCTGTTATAGGTATGCCGTGTGTGATCCGATGCATCAATGGCGCCCATGTTAAAATCATTTCTCCGAGAACAGGGAACAACAAAAGTACAAACAAAAAACAAAACACGTTCGAACTAGTATCTTACCTTTAATAATCCTTTAAAATCCATAAATAATCCATTTAATTCAATAATTGACGAGTTTGCATCTAGGGTCTTTGATAATTATTTTAGCATAGTTAAATAAAGACCCTTATGCCATCATATCATTATATTAAAATGAGAACTCAATAAACTTTCTTCTTCGTCACACGCTACGTCATGTACTCTATGTACATTACTGTTGTTAAAATGAGCCAGAGAAGTTTATCAAATGTGTCGTGTTCTGAGAAAAATGGGCATAATGCATGTGCTTAAAGTGTCGTCCCATATTAGCCTGTGCAGTTCGCACAGGCTAATCAGGGACGACACTTTCCGCTTTTATGACATTTTTGTTAAAATGAAGTCCCTTCTTAGCAAAAATCATTTTTTGGCGGAGAGTGTCGTCCCTGATTAGCCTGTGCGAACTTAACAAGCTAATCTGGGACGACACTTTACGCACATGCATTATGCCCAGTTTTCTCAGAACACGACACAAATAATAGCCGTTGGTGAACTCGGTTGCATTTGCAGATTTCCGCATACAAAGATATATTTAAACTTGAACAATGTTTTATTTGTCTATGGTAAATTCCCTTATTGTACAAGAAATTAAGTAAGTGTATTGTAAACATAAGCCAAATTAGAAGAATAGTCTAGCATGTTACGACGACCATGTATAATTTTTATGTTACATCTAGAACAACTAGAAGAATAGACGTCTTTGTAAGCACTCTCTTGCAGTTTGGAAGCACCAGGGATTCCGCTAAATGATGCAAATCCCGACATCATTATCAATTTGTCCCTGGTCATTTTGATGAACTCATAGTTAAAATTTACACTTTATTTTATTGTGAATTCATTTGTAAATGAATTTGATAAAAAAAACTACATGTCGCTGTTAATAAGCGCGACACTTCGCGCGAAAATTACGTCATTAGAAAATGCATTGTGGGAATGTTTTGGTTAAAGTTACCGGTGGTTAAATTCCACTATGCGCGGTTAGGTTACTTTGCGGTATATCGTGTTTATACAATCGAGTTACCTTGAAGGTTACTATACCTGAATAAACGCAAACTTACCAAGGTTTGAATGTTACCGAGCGGTAACTTTAACCTACAGTCTGATTATGATCATTTTGCACATCAACATGTTTGAAAAAAATCACTGTGGTTGCTTAGGAAAGAGAACTTCATACCATAACATTTTTAAAATGAGTGCATATTTGGTCACCCATCTTTTTTTTTTCCGTCCTCCTACCCGACACTTTTAGAAAAAAAATCCGATAATCATTTTAATAAAAAATGTTGGCCTAACCAAAAAAAAGTTACGTCTACAAACACGCGGTTAATTTCGGTTCAGTAGCAAATATCTTACAAAGGGGCGCAACTTCTCCTATAACATAAAATTTCCGTTATACGCCGTAAATTTCCGTAGTCGTCCGTAGCATTTCGGAACGACTGTCAATTAACATCATTGTATCATTGTTAATTTATTCAACGCATCAATATTTGATTCCATTATGCACTGCGCCTATTGCACAAGTCTCTGCACAAACCAACATACACATATGCAGCATGCAATTGACGAACAAGAATGTTGCATCTGTACACATGCATGATACCATTAAGCAGAATGTAAATAGACATTGGACATCAGGCAAGATGTAAGTGTCATCAAGCATGAAAAGGTGTCTACATACAAATTGAAAGTACCATCAAGAATCATGACACAGTCACAAAGAAGGATGTAATTTTTACCTAAATACCCTTCCATAAATGTACCTATGAAGTTTCATGATCCTAGGCCTAAGCGTTCTTGAGTTATCATCCGGAAACCATCTGGTGGACGGACATACGGACAAACGGACATAAATACGAACGGACGGACCGACATGATCAAAACAATATACCCCCTCTTCTTCGAAGGGGGGCATAATTAGTGAATGTTTTAGTGAACCATCACGCATTACTGTTGATTTTGGGGTATTTAGTTATAAGCCAGATATTTCACTATTAAGTCTTGTATTGCGTTTATTAAAGCAGTGAATCAGTGAGTTAATTGTTCTATCAATTAAGTATTTGTGTCATCTGTAAAAAAGGTTTGTTTTATGACTGACTATATCTGGGAAAAGATTGAAATGTGCATGTTGTTTTTGTGATGTTAAAGTTTTTTTAGCTTTTGTGACCAGTTAATGTCCGTCATCTATCAGCAGCTTAATGAGCTATGTATATACCAGAGTAGTTAATAATACCCCCCCCCCTCGGAACTCGGAATCATTCACATATTCTCCTGTCATTTCCGCCCGGAAATAAATTCCACCCGGAAATTTCCATCCAAGTCTAATTTCCGCCCGGAAATCTTTTTTGCCTCATTAGCATATTTCGCCCCAAATTCCTCCCCATTTCCGCCCCGTTTCCGCCTAGTTTCCGCCCCGTTTCCGCCCCGTTTCCGCCTGGATAACATTATTTCTTGTAACCACTATATTCCGGGAGGAATCAACAATTTTCCTGGCGGAACTGTCTAAAATTCCGTCTCAATTCCAGGCGAAACATTTCGTACATGAAGTGATTCTAAACACTTATGTACTGTTTATAGTAATCGTGCGTCATACAAGCTCATATCAAAACGGAAAAACGCAATTCCTTCATATATCATGGCTTGAATAAAAATTGCTGTTCAAAATATGTTTACACTATATGCAGCATTACAGAAGATAACATGTGTTTGACGGACATTCAACCAATCAAACTGCAGTAATGCGTAATCAGTAATGAAGGTTTTTCGAATTTCACGTAAAATGTCATAACTAACAGAATGATTCGAATGAGGATCTTGTTAACCATTTAAACACGTAGAAAAACTGGGATCTATTTACGCATGCACCCCGCAATCGGTATTTCGTTTTTCTATATCAAAATGCCAACTCAGGAGTTGCAATAACAATGCACTGGATAAATGAACGTATCTTGTGTTCGTGATAAAACTAAAAAAACGACATGAAATTAATTCCATAGCCGTTAATCACGGGCGCCACCTGTTTTTTGACTTGCATTAATAAATGAGCCAATGCTACTACCGAGGAGGCGCTCATGCCCGGGTGTTTTTTATTTTAACATATAATTGTACAGGATTATAAGGTTTTATATGTTAATTCAACATATTAAGCATTATTTGGAAAAAAAAACGTGGCCAATATAGTGTGATTCAGCGCAGATTAATTTATCCAAAAATGTACAGAAACACACAATCAAAACCCATTTGGAAACGTGAAGACCTTTATCATCCCCTTACCATTGGCTCCATCTCTTTTGGAAAAATACAAAATTATCTATTTCGACGGCAAGAAGCCAATATTTGTGTGCATGCAGCATCTAATATATGGTGTACGCAATCGTTGATTTCGTCGGCGATTTAATTAAATGTAAATTCTTGTCACACAGGAAAAACTTATCGAAATGCTTTTTAAATCTCCACTATGCCAGCACTTATAAAGATTCCCACGTTTTAAATGGGTTGAGAAAATATGTTCTGTACATTTTTTGAATAATTAATCTTCGATGAATCGCACTAAATTGCCCGATTTTAAACATAATGTGTTATATGCTGAAAAAGCATATAACCAACTGTTGTGTTTGACGTCATAGTAACGCATCCATTGATAAAAATATATTTAACAAGCTACAGCAACCGTGACAGAACTAAGTGCATGAAATGTGAATTTCTTTTATAAAAAATAATATGTAGATGTGTCTATTGTATTATAACTTATGTATGACTTATTGGGCCTATAGAAGCTTACATTACCTTTCTTTTATAAAGCTTTTTTTCAAGCCTTTCTTATTTTATAAGCAATCTGCAAAGGTCAAGTGTGCCATTTGATTTGTCTTCATACTGAGAAAAGTCCATGCGTTACTGTTATTATATATCTCTTGCGATGAAAATTTATTATATAAATAATTCAATCAAACTCTAATGATAATTCAGACACTTTCAATACCGCTTCCTGGCTATAGAGTTACGAGAGAATATTTTTAGAATGCTGCTAGATTGTTAACCCAATATTTAACTCCTGATCGTCAGAAGAACGCCATAGTCCACTCCTCTATTGCGATCTGGTAAGAAATCGTTGTGTTGTCCATTCGTCAAACATCCACTGTAGTTGCAATAATACAACTCCCAGCTATTGACCCTCCGGGTTGCTGGGAGTTGCAACTGACAACCCGATTTTCCATAGAAACTCGCCGCCCAGAATCCGGGCGGCAGTTTAATCGGAAATCTATAAACTACATAAACCACATAAACTATTTTCTGGCATACATAAACACAAATAGATCGTAAATATATACACAATTCGCAGATAAAAACAACTTATATGATATGTTATGCTCGCATAATATTGATATTAATCCAACGTTTCAAACACGTCAAAGGTTCTTTTAAATGTATATGTTTTTGTAATGGAAAAAGCCTAGTATTCCGAGTTATACCGAATTCGAAAATACGCTATAGACTATCTGCGGAATCATCGGCGAGATATATCTCGTGTCTAATCTACCAATCGTAATATAACGCATATCTCCGGAACATCCGTAAGATAGATCGAATCCAATCGTGATACTTCGGCTATCTCGGATTCCTCCGTAAGATAGGCCTCGTGGCTAACGGTCGCCATATTGCCTTGTATTACTACTTTACTACCCAAAAGGTTGTCAGTCTATTGTTATGAGGCTGTATACGATGCGCGTTGAACTAGCGCCAAACTTTTTACCGAAACTTTGATATTAATAGCACTATTAACGTTCATTTGTGTTGCATTTTGACCTATTATCCAAGCGATTTACTTTTCCATTATTATTTAATCACCCTATCATCCAATTTTTAAGATGAAATTACGGTGTTTACAAAACCAACCAAACCGAAAGTGAAACTGGATGCATTACGTTTCGCGATGTAAACATTAAATATTTGTTCAGTTTGAGGAAGCGAATCGATAATAGACGTTGGAATATGTATGCAATACAGACTATCATTGCCGATTGTAATACTGGCTAAAAAATACCTTTTATGACAGGTCATGTATAGAACGTTAATCAAATGGTGACCATAAATCACTACAAATGTCTGGGTTGTTCATTAATATAATTAATGCACGTTTCTGATCTAATTGCCTGTATCTAGTTGTAATTACCATGATATTGATAAAATTAAAACGTTTTTTTCATAAATTAACATTACATGTTTTATTTTTATCATTTAGGGAATATAAAATTGTATCATTATCATCATTAAATATTCTGAAGATCTAAATTATCATGATTACTTTAAAGTAGAATTTTTAAATTTTACTCATTATTTTTAATGAATTTGCACATTTGCTTGATTCAAAATAAAATGTATTAATAAGGGTTTCAGTTGTTAGTTTTAACCCATTTTTAGTTCGATTAAATTTAAAGTACTAACTACGTACATGTATGTAAAATGCTCTTGAGTTCGTTTCCTGGGCCTAGAACCAGTACTTAGGTGTCTCTTGGAGATTTCTTAAGAATGCTCCCACACTGGGGATCACACCAGTGACCTCCAGAGCATTATACAATTGAGGATGCATCAAGATTAAAAATGGTACATGTATAAATTAATAAAGAATCAATAACAATCAGAAACTGTGCATTTTTTTCAGTATTGTGTGAAAGGATTTGAAGTAATTATGTTTTTTTTTAAATATGATTTATGTGAATTTGAATAAATATATAAAATTTAGTGATTTTCTCAGACAAAATTGTTTATTACATACTAAAGTATTCAGAATGTATTATTGTAATATTCATTCAAATTTTTTAGTACAAAAAGCACTTTTCCCTTGCATTTGTATTTATAGTACTTACATATTTTATAATTCTGACAGCATTTATAAACTGTGTTCATGCAAGCATGAAACTGGTTTCATTTTTTGAGTATTTAAACAAGAGGGCCGTGATGGCCCTGTATCGCTCCACTGCTGAAAAAGGTTGAAACAAATTTCTCTGCATGTGCAAATACTTAAATATAGGCCCTATTTAAGCACATGTACACTTTTGTGACCTTCTGGGCTGGGTCAAATTTAACCCCAGGGGCATAATTTGAGAAAACTTTGTAGAGGACTACTATATCTCACTACATACAAAATGTGGTAGCCCTAGGTCCTAGAGTTAAGGACAAGAATATTTTTTAAGTTTTCACAAAATAAGCAAGATATAAGCGTATATAATGTTCAATTTTGTGACATGCGGTTCAGGATCAAATTTGACCCAAAAGGCATAATTTGAACAAACTTGGTAGAGGACTATAAGATGTTACCGCATACCAAATTTGGTAGCCATAGTCCAAATGGTTTTCGACAAGAAGATTTTAAAGATTTCACAAAATAGGCACTTTAAAAGCGTTTATTCAATTTTGTGACCCCCCCCCCCCCCGGGGCAGGGTCAAAGTTGACCCCAGAGGCATTATTTGAACAAATTTGGTAGAGGCTTATTAGATGTCACTACATACCAAATTTGGTAGCCCTAGGCCCAATGGTTATGGACAACAAGATTTTTAAAGTTTTCACAAAATAGGCCCCATATAAGTGTATGTTCAGTTTTGTGACCCCGGACAGGGTCAAATTTGACCCAAGGGGCATAATTTGAACAAACTTGGTAGAGTAACTATAACATGTCACTACATACCAAATTTGGTAGCCCTATGCCTTATGGTTAAGGACAAGAAGAGTTTTAAAATGTTCACAAAATAGGCACTATATAAGCATATAATTGATTTTGTGGCCCCAGGGGCAGGGTCAAATTTGACCCCTGGGGCATAATTTGAACAAACTAAGTAGAGGACTATACAATGTCTCTACATACCAAATTGTGTAGCCCTAGGCCTAATGGTTATGGACAAGATTTTTTTTAAGTTATCACAAAATAGGTATTATATAAGCATATGTTCAATTTTGTGACCCCCGGGGCAGGGTAAAATTTGACCCTAGGGATTAATTTTGAACAAATTTGGTAGAGGACTATTAGATGTCACTATATACCAAATTTGATAGCCCTAGGCCGGATTGTTATGGACAAGAATTTTTTTGAAGTTTTCACAAAATAGGCCTTATATAAGCATATGTTCAATTTTGTGACCCTCGGGGCAGGGTCAAACTTGACCCCAGGGGCATAATTTGAACAAACTTGGTAGAGGATTATAAGATGCCACTACATACCAAATTTGGTAGCCCTAGGCACAATGGTTATGGACGAGAAGATTTGTAAAGTTTTCACAAAATATACCCTATATAAGCATATGTTCAATTTTGTGACCCCCGGGGCAGGGTCAAATTTGACCCCAGGGGTATAATTTGAACAAATTTGGTAGAGGACTATTAGATGTCTCTACAAACCAAATTTGATAGCCCTAGGCCAATGGTTATGGACAGGAGATTTTGAAAGTTTTCACAAAATAGGCCTTATTTAAGCAAATTTTCAATTTTGTGACCCCCAGGGCAGAGTCAAATTTGACCCCAGGGGCATAATTTGAACAAATTTGAAAGAGGTTCACCCCAGGAACATTCCTAAGAAATTTCATCAGAATTGGACCAGTAGTTTAGGAGAAGATGTTTAAAGGAAAAGTTTATGCATGGATGCACGATGGACACATGACCTTTGGCCAGTGGAGCTAAAAATCAAATTAAACATTTAGTTTTGATGTAAAATCAGTTTTTATATGCAAGAGTCTATTTCACTTATAAATTAAAACAGCATATTATTCTTTATTGAAAAGATTATTCAAAGCATGATGTCATATTTCAACTTTGCATAGTGTAGTTAATTGAACATTGTATTGAATTGTATGGGCAGCTATATTTTTTAATTTATGTATGTTGTATTATACAAAATGCATTATTTCTACCACAAGTAGACCATATAAGGCCTACTGCTACTAAATATGCACTGGTATGAATTTGACACTGTTTTTGATGCTCATACAAAACTTTAATTATTACAACACTTTAGTATATTAAATATTTTCAAGTTTTTGTTCAACATTTTTTGCAAAAGAAAAGAGTGTCTTAATGCATTTGAAAATATACTTAAAACAAACTAAAAATGCATTTTAACATACCTTTTTCCTGGTAAAGTGTATTTGGGATGATAAAAAATACACTTGACGAGTATTAATGCTGGAAAATGCAGAAAAAAATACATTTGTTTCTGTTAGAAGTGTGTCTTGTCTGCATTTTTAAGTGTATTAAATACATCAAATGCAGATAAATACAATGCCAATACTGTTACATGTATTGTAATTGACATAAAATGCACTTGTTCTTGTAATTAAATGCTTTAGTGAATTGAAATAACCTTTTATAACGTTTTAACAATTAATAATACCTTTTTATATAAATTTTCTTTTGAAATATGACACTTAATAGATTTTTGCACCACTAGTAAGAGATATAATTTGTGCTCATAATGCTTTATCATTACACTATATAATATCATTTGTTGTATGAAAATTGCCCGTAAAATTCATGTGAAAGCTCAAGAGATCAATAGCAGCGTGCTATACCCTGCTCCTTTTTACATGACTTGATGGTATTTAGTCCCCAATTCTACATGGCTAAGGGAAAATTAATGTTCAGATTTGACAAATAAGTCTTAACTGGGATCCAATAGGCAGACTTTCATATTACTTGTATTTAATTTAAATCATGATCTGAATTGCTCTTTGGCAAATCTTTGTTGGTCACAGTAGTCAACTGAATTTTGTTCACTTTGTAGTGATTATATTTTCTATATTTATCAGACAACATCTTTCTTCAAAAGTTTAACATGATTGCTTGGTTAATTTAGAAACAAGATCAATGCATCATAACATAAAATGAAAATATGTGTAATAGTAAAAATGGCAGCAAAAAAGCACTAGATTATCTGCCTTAAATCTGAGACGATATGTTGATGTATTGGAATTTCTCATAAATAATGTGTTCCATAGTTGTATAATTGTATAGTCGCATGCATGAGTGGTGTCAATGTCACAATACCAAGTAAAGCCTATAATTTACTAAATCAATTTGAAGTTTGATGTGTGTTTTTTTCAAGATCTGTTATATATAATAATATATACATGTATATATATATTGTTGAAAAGTTAACATGCAATAAGTTTACTGTAATTAAGTGACAAATAGTTTTACTGATTTGGTTGGATGCATATATGCAGATATATCATGGTTTGTGCAGAGGACAGTAGCAAAAACAAGAGCTGTCTCCGTAGGATGACATACGCCCCCGATAAACGCTTTAATAGAAGTTATGAGCATTTTTCAAAACCTAAACGCCGACCCTAAGTTCAAGGTCAAAGGGGTCAAAATTTGTGTGTGTATGGGAAGGCCTTGTCCATATACACATGCATACCAAATATGAATGTTACATCTGAAGCGACATAGAAGTTATGAGCATTTTTTCGAAACCTAAATGCAAAGTGTGACGGATAGACAGACGGACAGTGCGATCACTATATGCCCTCCTTTGGGGGCATAAAAATGTGTTTCACATTGTTTTGGTAAATTAGTAATGTAGTTAAGTGAGCAGAATCATCAATTATAAAGTTATTGATTATAAAGTGTTGCTGGCATATTTGATGCATTCATCTAGCTATAAGAAGGTCCCTGTTTTATCCCCACTGGCACCGAGTGAGGGTTCTCAAAATCTTTAAACAATATGAATAACTACATATAGGGTCAAGAGCCTTGTTGATATGGGGGCTAAACACCTGAAATCAAAGCGACCCAGGTTAAAGGCCGAGGCAAAATAAATAAACCAGAGGCCGCATGAGCCTGCTATACTCTGAACAAGTATTGTTTCTTCTCAGAAAACTGGCTTAAGTGTCTTACTAAGCTTTAGACTTTGAGTTTCAGTGCACTCAATCTTGAATAAATTGGTCAAATTAAATAATAATTTGTAAAAAATAAACATTCTGCACAAATTCAATTATGTACTTTACCTGTATGCATGAATCATTTCAGTCTTGATGGTTAGTGAACTATGTCAAAAGCACCATATCTATGAAACACTTGTATTTTGAATAGTGCAATGTTCCACAGAAATGATGCTGATGATAATTCTACACGATGATGAGTTATTAGATATATTTCTAAATTCCATTTCCACCAACAATTCGGTTATTCCACTACCAGTTCACATGCTTCATACACAGTTGAAAATAACACTATTTCACTCAACAACCGTGACACATGTACTAAATTTTTCAACTTTTCGCAATTAAACTTGTCTTCTACTGTTATTGTTGTTGTTGTTCTTTTGAAAGTAGTTCGAAAGATGGCGACCATTAACCCAGAGATTGATTTATGAAATAAATCGTCTGCTGATCCAGAGTGAGATCGAATCGGCAATTCAAAACTTCGGCTTTCGGTTTGATAACGGTTTTTTGTTTTGAGTATTTCTCCACAATTCACTCGCAAATTGATGTTGGTAATAACATGTATTGTGTTTGTAACGATGTATTAGGTTGATTGACCTCGATTTTATAGACATACGTGAGACATAAGTTGTTGACATGAAAAAAATGGGTTAACAAGAAGAACTCTGAGCTGTGCGTATGTACTTATAATAGCTCAGAGCATTCAAGAAGAACTAACATCCACTGGTGACACTTTAATATGCATCCGAGTTCACACTCTCGTATTTGCATGGTCTCTTGCCTGAGACAATATTATTGGAATGTTTGATCTCCGCTATCGATCCCAATAAGATTGTTTTATTTACTTTCCAATTGCATCGCTAAATAATCATCCCCTTAGCAGCTGTATGTATAGTGTGTGTTTTGGTATCATACTAGATATATTAAATATTGCGACTGTTATGGCGTTATACTAGACATATTCAATATTGCGACTGTTATGGTGTCATACTAGAGATATTCAATATAATTGCGATATTTATGGTGTCATACTTGATAAATTCAATATTGCGACTGTTATGGTGTCATACTAGAGATATTCAATATTGCGACTTTAATGGTGTCATACAAGAGATATTCAATATTGCGACTGTAATGGTGTCATACTAGAGATATTCAATAGTGTGACTGTTATGGTGTTATACTAGATATATTTTTCACTTGCCTATTCAACACAATAAAAAAATCATTTATGTCATACCTTAAATAATAACTTAAGAGAGAGAGAGAGAGATAGAGAAAATCGACAATGTTCATATTTTCCTTTTTAGTTCGATTGTGTATTTGTTTTCAGGTTTTTGTTCATGCTGCTTTTACAGCAGGTGTTTTGTAAAGGAAATATGCTGTTTCTCAACGGCTTTCATTGCACGGGTGAACTTAGAACTGAATACAGAGCCAGGTCTGTATACGATGGTGGGTATTTTTCACTTCGTGCTTGACTTATATTATTATATAGTATGTCTGTTTTAAAGCAAGCGTGCTAAGTCAATCAAACGCTGAATTCGCTTTGTTGTAAGTTTTTGTTTGTGTTGTTATTTTTATAATAGGTCGGTGTAGCGGGAATCAGGCTTTCAATAAAAAACTTTATTGGGAGAGAGGGATGTATTCGATGGTTTTGTTTCGCTCCATGATTGTCTTATTATATGAGATAGTATTGCAAGAATGTCATGTCTATCATATGCTGTTTATGCAAAGCTAAGATTAAAGCTGCTGAATTGAGAGAAATCTCGGAATGTTGGATCTGTTCCGCATTTATGTTTCTCTTCTTAACACGAGCGCTTGTCTCGAGTATTTGGTGTGTCTCAATGTCAGTCAATTCCGAACGGAATGCCTTAGCTAGCTCTGTTTTCAGCTGCGTCCCTGATTCACTGTATATGTGTCTTAGTATTTTGTATTGTATTATCGCGAACGGCTGTCGCTTGTAGGAATATGGTCACAGCCATAGGACTTCAATGCGGAGTTGAAGACACCGCCAAGTCTGCATTCGATTTATATTCCACTTCGTTTATGTCTTAATATACGTAGACGGGTGAGGTAGGAATGTGGTGTATGTCATAGGCTTGTCATACAGACATGGTCTTTATTCTAGCAATACATACCTTGATACGCTGATGTTTTCACAGCTAACACTACACTCTCGGCACATTGAAATATATGTGTATCGCTGAATGTCGGACCCATAGCTAGCTCTGCGATAACTGAATTAAGAGCTCGATGTATATTTCATAGCAATCTTTACAGACCTCGCGGTGAAATCAATTAGATCGTGGTCACAACACCATGTACACAAGAGGAAAGCAGATAGCAACACCCCAGCTCGTTGTTGTTTTACAATCATTGGCCTTCCTAGTGTGGCCATTTGCGTTTTCATAAATAGACTGTTTTGGTCGTAGTTCGGTCGCCAATCCAATGTGAAAGAGGTACAATGAACTTCGTAATCTGTTTATTACGAAGTTAATTATGTGCTCCATGTTGTATCGCCCCTGGGAATATTGTTCGCTTTGATCGAAGAAACTAACCTATTAATCAGTCAACAGTCTTAATAAGTATTGCAGTAAAGACACCATCTTATGGCTTTGATCACATTGCGAACCGCTAGTCAAGTGGGAGGCTATTTAAAACTTAATTGAATATGCCTCTAGGGATAACGGCAAGTAGAATATGTATGTGTAATAAAATAAATTTGGAGACGTCCAGGGAGCCGTTTCATCAACGATTTACGACTAGTTGTAAATTACGATTTACATAAATTACGATGTGAAGTTGCTATAATTACCATGTCACAAAATAATTTTGCCGATTAGTCACTCTTGTCTTGTTTTCGAAATGAGTCGCGTTCTGAAAAACTGGGCATAATGCATGTGCGTAAAGTGTCGTCCCAGATTAGCCTGTGCAGTCCGCACATCTAATCAGGGACAACACTTTCCGCTTTCATGACATTTTTCGTTTTTCTTCTTCTCTTCTTAGCAATAATCCAATTTAGGCGGAAAGTGTCGTCCCTGATTAGCCTGAGCGGACTGCACAAGCAAATCTATGACGACACTTTACGCACATGCATTATGCCCAGTTTTCTCAGAACGCGACTCATTTTGAAAACAAACTGGGACGACACTTTACGCACATCCATTATGCCCAGTTTTCTCAGAACATGACGCAAATAAACTGAGCCTTGCTCTGAGAAAAAGGGGCTTAATGCACATGTGCGTTAAGTGTCATCTCAGATACACGCATGCAGACCTCGTTGAATAACTTTCCGCCTAAACTGGAGTTTCGCGAAGAATATACTTCCTATTGAGATTTTGTAGGCTGTCGATTCGACCAATACTGTCAAACAAACATTCACCCGAAAGCACGGACAAAGTAGCATATCAGCATTTGGTATAAATTATGCAACCGTGAAATTGTATTTATAACCCAATATTGTATTCATTAACAACGTCCAGTTCATGATTTTTAAAATTATAGGCATGCATAACGAATATTTAAATAATATGAACTTGTACGAATTTTTGTTAAATAAGGTATTCATGCATCGTATAAGACTCGTCTTTATCCAAAAGTTGCTGCGAAGCTGTGTATTCTGTGTATACATGCTGGGAATCTCAAAATGATACCAAACCTTTTGGTTTAGAAAGTAAACATACACCAATTAATACAAGTATATCATTACGATAGGGTTTCATTAATGATGTTCATGCTTCACATGTCACAAAAGCGATTCCAAATCACAAATTGCTGAAATATTCGGCTATGTTATACCGGTATGTATTAATCACTACTATATTCATACTTGGACAATCGCTTATTATTTAATATGCAATGTTTAACTATAGACGTTGAAGGAAACTGAATAGTTCATGTACCTGCTGTTTTCTTGTTTCATGTCTAATATCAGTGTTATTGCAACCAGTTTGTGTAATAAAGGAAATATTTAAATATGGACCAGTCTTTGTTGTTTTAGCAACATATTATCTTGCAAAGGTTTGTTTGTTTTTGTTTTTAAGGTAGTCCACATGTAGTGTTGTATTTGTCTATAGTGGTCAATGTCATTTATTCATCGAGGACTAAGTCTGAGGTTTGACTTGCCGTTAAGCTTGTTTAACACCCAATTCATATAAAAGACCGTTTTAAGACGGTGACCTTATACGGACTTGTGTGTATGATAATATTTTAGACAAATTGTCCTTGATTACAGAAATAAGAGACAAGCTATCGTTGACAATGTTAAAATGAATGTTTTTCCTTACAATGCTTTTGAGTTTTGTCATACTGACACATGTTATTAGCAAAAGAGGTTCAAGCAAAGACAATTGTCAGAAGAAACATTGGAAATCCGTCACATCAAACACTTTACCGGCATGGCAAATCATTCTTAAACACATAGAAGGGTTGCACATACGCTCTGTTTCGTGCACTGAGATTTAGTTTACGTTTCAATATGTGTCCTCTTTAGGAGGAACATGTTCTTAACGGCTATACAATTTTGACTAGGGTCGGGTAATGCATACTTTCGCTCATCTAACGCATTTTATTAGTTACAGTTATGTAGAAATAATGCAGATATCTAGTCACCAAGTATCTGACGAAATACAAGATGATATACAGTTTTGTTCCGACTGTTCGCACTTATCAAAGGGAAACATACAATTAAGTTAGTTTCGAACAAAATGCAGGTACAAAATTAATAAACTACCGGCATTTTTTTCCGTCAAGCTTCTATAATGCTATATTTATGCTTACTTTCCGTATGATCTTGCATACGCGTATGATCCTAATGTCTGAGAATTGTCTTATAGCATAGGTTTATTTAATCGCAAAGTTGCCGCTTTTAACAGTATTTTAATTCATATCATTAGAGTGTGATAACCAACCCATACTGGGTAAGCGTGTTTACCAGTATATACCAGCAACTGGAAATTCAATAAACGGTAGGGGAAGCATTGTCAGAGACCTATTTGTTTATTTCGTTCGTTTCCGCGACGGGAATGGGGCCCGATATCCTCGACATGTGTGTGCTGCGCTCAAACTGAGCTTGCCTGTGCTTGGAAACGTTGTCTGACAATCTAGTATTGCTTACGTTAAAATAAATAGTTCAGTCATAATACTTTGTTCAACGAAGTAGAGAGGATTCTATTGGCTTCAACATGCACGTTTGTTCGTAGACACAAACTTGTTCGACGGAGAAATCTCACACTTCCTGATGATCGACACGCATACTTCATGGTTAATTCATCCGATATATAGTTGTACATGTGCATTTTTATTGTTCTGAGTTGAAGAGTGAGGTAACTGTTTAACAAAGGAAAACATTTAAGGAACAACTGGCGGAACATTTAAACATGCGACATGGGTGGTATGCGTTACAACTCTGAGGAGCTCTCTGTGAATTATAATTCTGAAGAACCAACATATTGACAGATGCTGACATATGCGCCGTTATTGTTATCTTTCTAAATACGCGAGCTATTCATTCGGGAAATCGGAACTGTCTGTCGCTGTTTTTATAAAGATCATTTTATTGCGTTCGATAGCAGACAATGGATTAATTGCAATTAGGACGGCCTGACATGTTAATTGTGATTGATTCCAGGTCCATACTTTTTGTACAATTAGGAAGTGGAATAATTATATTATCAGCGGAATAAATAAACATTATTCCTAATGTGTCTACATAATTACATTTTATTTCAAATACAAGTTAGTCTAGATATGAAAACAATGTAAATCATGTAGCGACCATGGAACGAGTTAACCAGTTATAATTGCATTATAAAAACATAGTTTACTTTCACTTTATTAGCCGATGTGCTATTGTTAGCGTATGTTATATCATTTCTATTGACAACATATAGGTAAAGTAAACATGAATCTGCAGAAAGAAATTGTTAAAGAACCGTAATTGTTTGAAATACGGTGATAAAAGCCATCCAATCAAAATCAAGAACATACACAATTAACCCGTGATATAGAATAATTGAACGTAAAGAAAGGCGGATGTTTCTGATACGGATATTTTACATCTCATTTCAATCCTGTTTCGTTCCGGGACAGGCAGACAATCTGCACTGGACGAGTTGGTTAAACGAATATTTTGAAGATAGCCTGTCATATCAGAACTATTCATTTAAGACATTTTGATGGTTAATCTCAATCGACATTTGCGATCGCCATAAAAAAGCCACATAGATGCAGCTGAGATGCATCATGAAATGTTTCAAACATATATACTGTCCCAGCTAATACATAAATTTGTTATCGCTTTTATGGATGTAAAATTATATGAATGTGTTGGTTTTTTTTTGTAATTTCAATGATACTTTCGAATTGGAATTATTGAATATTTTCCAATTCACTGATAAATTGAGTAAACTTTGACGCGTTTTATTCTTATCACATAAATAATATAAGTGTTACATTTATTTTTAGAATTAATATTCCGTAGTAATTACTTTCCATATGACACCCATATACACTGGGTGTTCATTTTATATGGATTGATATTGTTGTGAGCAATGTGTTTTTAGTATTACCTAAGCTTATTTTTATTACACGTGTCAACTGTTAGACATCATTTACAATTCTTAAGATAAACGATTGCTGTATCTGAGAAAAGTCCAATTGCACAAAGCAGCCATTGTAATGTATGACACAATATTTGCTCTCTGTCACAAACTCACTTTATCAATACAGAAATCGCGCGGACATAACATGCTTATGTTCAATACTGCCGCTCCAACAATATGATTTATTTCATTTAATGAGTATAGTTTGCTTGTAGATGCTGATGTGTTTGATCATTACATAATGCGCAATTATGATTTGACAAAGTCGATCGTGTAAAACGTAAAATGATTTAAATTAATTGTTTAAAAAGCTAGTCCGCTCTGGATTTCCAACCCGGGTCATGTGATTTAAACCACGTGTCCCTCCAATTTAAAACAATTCATCGGATGTAAATCAAAGTACCAACTCTACAGCCACTGGACCATCTTTGTGTTATGTGATGCTTAATTTCAAGCAAATGACTAGTAATAGTTTAATATAGTTATATTTAACCTTGAGTACGTTTATCAACCATGACAAATGTATTAGTTCATAGATATAAATCTGAGGACCCTATGCTATTTTAGCGACCAGCACTTCAGTACTGTCTGACTGGTCACGTGTACGTCCAAAAATTCCACAATAAGGTTTTCCAGGTCTTACATTATAGAAAAGCACAGTGTCAAGTCGGGTTTTCGGGGAATTATTTTTTAAAAAGTCATTAATGATTCGACTGGTAGATTTATGGCTTAAAATATTGATCCTAATAACCTCGTAGATAAGCCTTCCAATTAGACTAAAAACTCTGTGAACTATGTAATACATTTTTAACAGGCTTTAAATCATATAAAGGCACTTGATACGCGTTTAATGAAGACATATATTCAAAAACTTAAATTTAATTATACCTAATGATGTATGTATTTTTTTACCAAAGGACCTTTTTAGTTCAACAAATTGTGCACGTATGTTGCCATTAGCTTATCAAAATAGCCCTCGTGAAAAATCGTGAAAAGGGCATGCATAGTATAATTATTTGTCCGTAGTGTTAATTGGCTGCCGTGAATACGCCCTTTATTTTAAATGTAACAAAAAACTGGAAAATTGACAGTTCATCAATCTATACTATCAAGACTATAACATGGGAGGCCACTGTGTTGCATCTCGGAATTTAGGAATATGGACACAATACATTAGACTCCCTTGTCCAGTTATCAAAACCACATCGAACCTCGCCATTGGAGTAGAAAAGCGCTGAATTGAATGCATAAAGATTTTGAGAATTATAGTTATATATATTTAAAATAAAACCAAACAAAAGTATAAGGAGAAGAAATCGCGTGGTTTCGTTTATTTTTTTAACGTTATGTTGGAAATAAGCGTATTTATTGTAGCACACGTAATGATTCCCCCCCCCCCCACCCCCCCCCCCCACCCCCGTGAAGGGTTTCGTCTGGACCTGTAAATAAACTCGGAACAACACACAATGATTTCCCGCGATTTATTTTACGATCATTGCCGATCTTCAATGGTCGTTTTTTTTCCGAGAGATGAATATCATTTTTTCAAACTTCGAATTTTAATATATGATTACGTAATTCCTTTTTATTTTATGCTGTCCGGTTTTTTATAGAGAAATATCAGTGAATCAAAACTGATAATTTCACTGTTTCAAACAATGAAAAATATCAGTGAAAATTATCGATAATTTTCACTGTTTACTGTGAAATGACGTCATTTTTTTACGAAATGACGTCATTATCCCAGCGAAATTGTCTTAACAATGCATATAAACTGTGTAAAAAAAAGCATAAAATACAAAGAAAATTCGTTGGATTAGGTGGATTATCGATTTTTATTTGATCGTGATCATAAAAATATATATTTTCACTCGTGGTTGCGCCACTCGTGAAAATGTTATTTTCTATGATCACTCGTGAATTAAAATCGATAATCCACCGATTCCAAAAAATATCCTCTATATAATACAGTATTTTCACAATAAATATCGACTTTGATCCAAATATCATCTGAAAAATACGATTTCGCGATTTCTTCAAAGATCGCAGAGCCTTTTAAAATGTTAATTATATCTGATTTACGCTCTCACTATCGAGTGGTTAAGGCGATAGACTAAAAACTCTTTTGGGATCTTCCCGCGCAGGTTCGAATCCTGTCGAAGTCGCATACTTTTTGCGGCGCGTTTTATTTCTTTTCTAACGTAATTTGATTTAATATAGCCTATAAGCTATGTTTATTGTTAAATGTGTTGCAATTTTTATGCACATTCTTCAATTTTTTAAATCAAAACAACGTTATGGCTAAATTGGGTGATATACTGCTGAAAATGCGAATCATGCATGTTGCTTTTTTATTTTTATTTCAAAAAGTAAATCTCTCTTTTCTTGGTATTTTTGCTGTATATAGTGTATCTATAAAAAATAAGTTCAAAATATTACTTAAATGATACGATCTTGAATGTTATGACACTTTGTTTTTAACCAACCCAATTTCTACTGGCTGAAACCACGTACATTTCATGGCGCCCTTTTATAGATAACAAGTTATAAAAAATAAAAGTCTGTAAATGAATACTAATTCCATCTTTTTTAAACTTTAAACACTTTACCGCATCTGTTCACACCAACTGCATGCCCATATTTGGAAATCTGGATGAATTATGGAACTTTCATAAACCCCAGTGGTGCAAATAAACTGGACAAAAGCCGAGCGTGGGGGTGGTTTTGAAAAAATAATTATATTTTTTTTTAAGCATGGAAAGCCTACCTAAAAATGTGTATGTAGTTCAGTGAAACGATGCTGATTAAGAAAATTATACATTAGATTATATTTGGATAGGTGCCCATTACGGGTGCGCTACCTTAAAGTATTGTCGATACAACGTTTCACAAACGCATTCTAAAAACGAATTGAACGATATAAAACAAAAATGTATAATATTCAATAAATCAAATAACTAAATTCTCAACAGTCTCAAATTATGTTTTCTACAACAAGTTTGTTTATACAGTTACATTATTCACGAAATAATTAAACGATGTTACGTCTGTCTGAAAAGATTAGTGTTGTCGTCTTAATTCACTAAAAGACAAAGGTCAGCGAATCTTAATGAGGCTAAAATACGTAGTTCGTTCGTACTAACATCTGCAAAACATTAGGATGGCTCCGGCTTTAATCGTGAACCTTTCTTTTGTACTATACTCAAGTTTCTTTCCAGTTTAATAGAAAATTCAATGAAAAAAACTTCAAAGTCTCTTTGCAACACATGTTTCCTCATAATTGTGTAAACTTCACTTTTTTATTATATTTCATTATGATCGAATTGAGAAAAATACATCTAACACTCAACCTGGAACACGCCAAAAAAGTGTGTGGTCGGTACCGAAAATTACAATACACTGTAGCTGAAAATATGCATTGGCACCACCTCCTGTCATTAGCCCCACCTCCTTGGCATCGATTCCATCACTTTCGGAAAAATACCAAAGTATCTAGTAGATCGACACAAGAAATTAATGTGTGTGTGCATGGAACAACTTAAACTGTATAATTATGTTAAAAGCAATAGTTTGTGTTAGCGATTTTATTGGGTAAAACATTTGCTCTTCACACAGGCAAAATACATCGATTTTCTGTAACAAAAAACAAACTTCACCATGCCACAACTTTTAAAGTCATCACCTTTTCAAATGGGTTGATATTATGTTTTCTATACATGTGTGAATAAATAAATCTTCGCTGAATCGCACAACATGGCCCGATTTTTAAAATTATGCGAAATATGTTGAACAGAACATTTAAAACCTATTCATGAATGAAATGAATGAAAATTATCCATGACATTTCAAAACATCCGGTCATTAGAGAACCACCTCGAAAGTAGCGTTGGCTCATTTATCAATTCATCACAAAAGGAGGCGGCGCCCGTGATTAACGGCCGTGTTCAGACCGGCATTCACATCTTCGCAGTCTATCAATGTCCACTGATGAAACAACGAATTCTTACAGCGTACATAATTGTTCATGAGCATACCGATGGCCATATTTTGCATAAGACCCATTTCCGCAGAACACGGATTATATTATTTTTTAAAGTGTGACTTTGGTTTCTGTACGCATCTGCTCACCTTGTTCTCTTAGCAATATGAAAACTTTGCAAACAGTTACTACGAAAAAAAACACATAAAACAACATCTTCGTTTAAATTCCATGCATTGATCATCATCATCATCATCATCATCATCATCATCATCATCATCATCATCATCATCATCATCATCATCATCATCATCATCACCATCACCATCATCATCATCATCATCATCATCATCATCATCATCATCATCATCATCATCATCATCATCATCATCACCAGCAACAGCAGCAGCATTGCCATCGCCATCATTATTGCTGATATCATCATCATCACCATCATCATTTTCATATTCACATTCATCATAATCGTCAGTAGCAGCAGCAAAAAACAGCAACATCCGTATCATCATCAACAAAATCATCTCATTCGACATAATCATAACCATCATCATCATAATCGTTATCTTCATCTTCATCATTTCCATTACCACCACCACCATAATCATCATCATCATCATCATCATCATCATCATCATCATCATCATCATCATCATCATCGTCGTCGTCATCGTCATCATCATCATCATCATCATCATCATCATCATCATCATCATCATCATCATCATCATCATCATCATCATCATCATCAATCTGATTCTCAACATGTTTTATATTAACAACTTACAAGCAGGAAAGTTTATTTGAAAAATACTTTCAACGTAAATCCTGCTTTTAAAATAAATAACAAACATTTACGTTTCTATATATTTAAGTTTAAACAAAAACGTTTAACTGTGTTGGGATTTCAGTTTATATTCGCTAATCAACTACATGAATTATTTGTTATATAATGTACTGCGTATGCAGACATGTTTTGCGTTCATGTTTATGCAATTTTCAAACCAATACATAGAACATAATAACATTTCCTATGCACTTGTAAGCCATGATATATGATGGTATTTGCAGAATATAAGTAATATTGGAAATATCTTTAAAACATGTGTATTCCGGCTGCACACTTGTGCACGTCAATGTACACGCTACTACATTGTACATCATGTCATATTATGTGTGTCCTAACATAGCATATTATGCAATACATAATAGTTTGTTCTTTACGGTTGAGATATACCGGTATACTGTTTCAGAAATATACCGCACCCCCACCTTAACCCATTTATGCCTAGCGTCTAGAAAAAAAGACCTGGGCAAACAGGTAGACCCAGATGAGACGCCGCATAATGCGGCGTCTCATCAGGGTCTGCGCTGTTTTCTTAAAGGAATTTCTGTAAGAAATATTCTAAATATAGAAATAAATATACTAGACATCCCTAATTTTGGATGTAAATTGATCCAATTAATAAGGATGGGAGAGTCCACTAGGCATAAATGGGGTTAATCCTCAGAGATGGGAGGTAAAATGTTTGAAAAAAGTGCTGGGACGCTGGCTTGTGTAAACCACAATATTTAAAAAAAAATGAATGTCAATATAAAATTGTACAGTGTAACTTTACTTTAATATAAAATTATACAGTGTAACTGTACTTTCCGTCTATATCAAAGAATGGTTAAAAGAGAATTACAATAATCAAATCACATTATTGGTGTATATAATGCAAAAGAAAAGTAATTGTTGCATGTAAGAACACAGCCTTTAAGAACATACGGTCCGGCTGATATTAAATGGACGTCCGCACACTATTGACTTGGAGAGTTGGATGTAATACTGCTGTACCCGCTCTTTAGTTTTTGAGATACGATAGTCACAGGCTCTAACATTCGTTTTGCATGCTTTCAAAACGCAGTGCCACATCCTATAATTTTTACTTTGGCCAATGCAGTTGTAGAATGGTTGTCATTCGGATCTACTTTCGGGAATTTTCATATATATAAAGACAGGTAAAATATTTGGTAAGACAGCTACGCCGAAAAAAATATTAACATATTTATATAAATGTTCACGATGCAGACACATTATCACAACGGCGTGTACTGGTTTATTAGCCAGTATTTACACTTACCACGGCGATCGCTTTCTTTCGCAGTTACAATACAGAGTTTTGAGTTACAATTGTAATGAGAAATATCCTTTACTACGCAAGGTGAGGCGAATTACTACGCTGGAAACCGTCCAAAGATTACGGTGTTCTCGCAACGTTGGTGGCTGATATGTCTCGCCGCTTTACCTGCCAGAATGAGTGACTAGAGGCGTCAATCAAGCAATCTTTGGCGGGAAACACTGCGCCGCACCCAACAACCTTCGTAAATCGGTATTTACGGAGTCTCATTAGGTGCTGCTGTTATTGCTTCGCACTCTTGACGTAGGAATATATAACAGCTAAATCGTTTTACGGTGCAAAACTTATATAAGGTCAGTTGTAAAATACCAATTATGAATATATTATTTCGCGTCAGCTCATCGCAGTATATAGCATTGATGCTTTTCAGCGAATTAAACTAATAGATCACACCAAGAGAGATGAGTTGCAATTTGTTAAGTGTGCAGCAAGTATGGTTTTCAAAACAGCATCAGCAGCAACCTTTTTTACTGTTTGGCTTTAATTTTGTGTGATGCGTTCCTTAAACAGTATTCAAACTTGTAAATTTACACCGTAATAAGTTTAATATGTTACATAACATACTGATAAAAAGCATTACATATTTGCATATTTTGGGTATTTCGCTCTTGACGCAAGCATACAGAGGTAACGCACTATCCATGTACAAAGTATGCATCGGTTATACCATTCGATACCTATACATCTTATTTTATTTTAACTGGTGATGTTCCTTCGATGCAAACGGTTTAATATGTTAATTAATACATGACCCTGTATTCTAAATTTGACCCGATCAAGCTGTGAATATTGTTTTGTGTTCAACAGATTCATGCGTTAAAATGTCTTGTTTTGTACTCACGATATCGACTATGAAAGTAATTTCAGCTATAACACAGTCTCCCATAGGAACAACGCGATACTTTTGCCCACGTTTCTAATGTCAATGCGGTACTCGCAACTTGTAAGCAACTAAATCTTTGACCGATTTATACAACCCAGCTTGACTTCATTACGCGAGAGCCAACGTTTCTAAACAATAAACTCAATAAGTAATATGAAGCCTTTTCCATGAGTGATAACATGAGGGGAGTAACAGTGTTATATGAATGTACCCAAGTCGCTCTGTTTATGAAGTAACCTCATTCGTGTTCTGCTATTTTACTGTAATGACAGGTAACAGTGTTTTCTCGGTGAGATCACTATACGCAATTTGTTGATTCCGCCTCCTCGTTCCACCTTTTACCATCACCAGCATTATCATCGAATTCGTTCTGTGATCAACATCAAATACATCATTAACTTCAATATAATTTGTTTAGCGCCCTCCATGTTTGCACAGATTTTGGTTAATCCAAATGTGTTTGTTCAATCACTGGGCACCCTTGTTTTCAACTAATAAAACAACAGAACATGAACCCGTGTATACGTAAATTTAATCACCATCATCATATGTACAATACTTAATTCGACAAAATAATAAATAACCATAAATAAAACAAAAGACACTTATCAATAACAAACGATCAATTCGAATATTTACAACTGTTGAATAAAGTAACATAAAAAGGGAACAATACAAATGCTCTAATTTCTATGCTTCGATGCATGACAATGAAATCACAGTATGAAAGTGAGGTAGACGAACGAGTGGCTATATGTTTTATTGGTAAAATTGCAATAATAATGCACATACTGTTCCCGTTTCCATCATTGAGATATTGGTCTATTCTACAATGGTATTACCATTTAAAATACCACAACAATAATTTTTAAATGTTTAAAAATGCATTTCTATTGCGTACATGGTAGGGTAATTCGCTTAATGCATTAATAACACACAGACAAAATGTCATGACACTGGTCAGTAATACATTTTAACCCATTTATGCCTAGCGTCTAGAAAAAAAGGACTTGGCAAACAGCGTAGATCCAGATGAGACGCCTCATCAGGGTCTGTGCTGTTTGCTTTAAGGAATTTCTGCAAGAAAAATTTTAAATATAGAAATAAATATACTAGACATCCCTGATCTTGGAAATAAATTGATTCAATTTAGAAGGATGGGAGAGTCCTCTATGCATAATGGGTTAAGTAATATATCAAAACAAAAAGTATCCGATATAACTTTTATGTCCAACGCGTTATAACCATAATAGACCGATTTAAACAAGGGAGCACTACATCGACAAGTCCGTTACTTCAAAAGCAAACGCACTGGGTTATTAAATCATACTTTCGATCTAACATTATTGTTTACAAATTATATTTGGAGTGTAAATCGTGAAGACTAAAGACTGAAGACATGCTAGCCGCAATACCAGCATAATGCATTCAATAAATGCTTATATACCTTCACATCAATTTCTGTTCACTCATATACTTACATTAAAAGCAACATAGCCTAAAAAATGTAATGATTGGTGTACTTTTAGTGTAAGATGCAGGAAAAGGCTTCACGCCTGTCAAGTCTAATTTAAACATGATGTAACAAAGTATCACAAAAAATGTACACCTCCAAACTTTATGATTTGTCGACGAATCCGGTTTCAAGCTTGGCAATATGCTATCTACACTCCGCTGATTGGTATACCTCGATCGCCGAATATCGTACTATTGTTAAACTCGACTGGATTGATTAGAAGTTTATCTATGATATGACCCTTGGGTACATCAAAATAACTCACTATGTAACGCACTTGATTGAACGTTTGAGATCGAATTCCAGCATTGGCAAACTCTTAAGAATCTGCAAGAAAAAGGCAAACACATTACCAACACTTCCAGATACACTCTGTACGTTGTAAGCATGGGAACGTGAAAATACCTTATTTCACAGACACCTTAATGTGAATATGTATTCAGGCAATCAGCAAACAGTTAGATTATGTTGATGCCATATTAATACCGAGCTTGAATAGTGTGTTATCCCTGGACACCGTTAAATTGCAACGCGTAACAAATCAGGTTCATTAATTGTGATACATCATAACATATAATTTTAACATGGAAAACATGGGATGCCCGAATACACCTTCAAGTAACTGAGTCGTGCTCCGTGAAAAGTGGGTTTAATGCATTTGCGTCCGCACAGGCTAATAAGGGACGACACTTTCCGCGTTTATGATATTTTCTGTTTAAAGAAAGTGTCTTCTAAGCAAAAAATCCAGTTAAGGTGGAAAGTATCGTCCCTGGTTAGCCTGTGCGCACTGCACATGCTATTCTGAGACGATACTTTACGCACATGCGTTAAACCCCCTTTTCACAGAGCAAGGCTCAATTATACTATGCAGGTTACATCGACTTACGATCCAAACGGCTGGTAGTTGTCGTTGTAATCTCTAATACAGGAGAGAAGTTTGGATCGACTGGCTCTTCATAACTGGTGTCCGACGGGGAAATTTCATCCGTGCATTCATAGTCTGTATAAAACAACAACATTCCGTTGAACTCATACATTTGTTACTAGCTTCACTTCAATATATGCTGAATGGAACCACTAGCTTTTAATAGAAGAAGCATCTAGTAATGCATTCTATAAAAGAATGCCACAGTAATAATATGCAAAAGTATTTAATTTAAAATAATCTGTTAGAGACTAACGTTATAAGACTTTAATTTCTATTGTGCCATTTTCCGCTTCAAATATACCGTTATACCCAAAGACCGACAATGGCATTCCCCTTTGAACACATACACTTTTATGCAGCAATTTCAAATGTCTTATACGGCTTTGTCAAAATGATTTTTTATTTATATAAAAAACAATATACAATTTAATAATTTCTCTTTACCAAACTTACAGCAATCAGTGAACATGTGTTTTTAGGTATCTATTAACTAAAAACATGTAGGTCATGCAAAAGAGTGAAATCTATTCGTTTAGTGAACACCTTTGTATGACTAACAGTGGGCAAACAACTTAAATATGCTACTGTGTTCTCACACAGCATATTATCAGCTACCAGACCTGTAGACATCGAGCAGACGGTTGGGTCTATTATGGTCTTTGCATCAAGCACGTTCTCCTCCATATCTCGCACGTGCACCTCGAAGCCGCCATTTTTGCGACCCCTTGTCAACACGCGGCTGATCGCTTCGGTCACCTGAAGATTGACCCATCGGGCGGAGTCCCACGTCACCATCTTGGCATCAATCAGTCGCATGTTGCTGTGGCGCACTGAATAATAGATTTAAAAACAAGCTATACAACATATCGAATACGGTAACAGCAGAGCTTATACAGCTTATAGAATCGAAAGAAAAGAATGCACTGCGTGTGAACAATATAAGAGTAATACCCTACTGCGTGTGAACAATATAAGAGTCAATATTGATATTTTCAATATTGATATTTGTGTCGGTTGTCCTTAAACCAATCGTTTTCCCATGCGATCAACATTTACATGGTATTGTTGAATTCTAAAAGCAGTAATTATACATGATTTATGACGAGTGTTCATATCATTTCAATCATAAATTGCAATCAAAAGGTGTGTGCTATTATAAATACAACAACCTGGATGCACATAAGTTACATGACCAACATCAACACTTTAAAGGGGTCTTTTCACGTTTTGCTAAATTGACAAAATTTAAAAATGTTTCAGATTCGCAAATTTTCATTGTGGGTTTGATATTTGTGAGGAAACAGTAATTCTGAACATTTACAATGCTCTAAAATATCCATTATATGCATCTTTTGACGATTTTAAAACATGAAAATTAAACGCGAAACGATTGAATAATTTGGAGAGTTATGTTGTTGTCGTTATATTTATTATACTACGAAGAATGCTTATATAATGTATAAAATACACCACTTATTGTATGAGCATGGATGGTCGAGTGGTCTAAGCGATAGACTTTTACTCCAGAGGGCAGTTGTTCGAGCACAGTTGAGGGTTGCTTTTTATTTCTTTAATTTTATTCTTGTTTTTTTACTGGAGCTTTTTAGATTTAATGACAAGCGTCAATACATGCCAAAATCTGTGAAAAGTTCCCTTTACATTCGGATTGATACAATTATACAAGAAATTGAAAATATAACTTGCATCTGGCGTGGGATCGTATCGGTTTTCGGTATTGGTAGATTTTTATGTGAAGCCTGGAGGTGCTGTGGTCCGCATCATAGGCACAGGGACAGTCTGAAACACACAACATAAGAATAATTTAAAATTGTAAAAGGTTTTGACCTTAGGGATTCCCATAAACATTGATGTCCATGTAGCATAATTAAAGTAAAAGACTTTGAAATTTTTTTTATTAACCCATTTATGCCTAGCTTCTAGAAAAAAGGCCTTGGCAAACAGCGTAGACCCAGATGAGACGCCGCATGATGCGGCGTCTCATCAGGATCTGCGCTGTTTGCTTAAAGGAATTTCCGTAAGAAATTATCTAAATAAAGAAATAAATATACTAGACATCCTTAATTTTGGAAATAAATTGATCCAATTTAGAAGGATGGGAGAGTCCAGAGGCAAAAATTGGTCAATTGTTTGCGCAATGCAGGAACATGTTTAATGGAAGATATTCTGGTATGATTTTGCTCACTCATATTTTGATAAAACTGATTTCGCGACAAAAATGTTTGAAAAGAGTCGTACCTTCTCTACGTTTAAGATGCAACCGAATTACGGCGGAAGTGATCACGAGATTCGGGTCATCGGAAGAGGAAGGGATGTCAAAGAAGTAGCGAATATGTCTTGAACCCGTGTCGAACCAGATGGAACGGTTGACGTAGTCGGGGAGATATATCGTTGGGAGATCACCTACATTAAGCGAGAAACGGTTTCATATTTACATAGCATATTTACATTTGAGTTATAAATTGCAGTCATTTAACATGTAAAATTCACGAATAGTTATGTTTCGTAACGAACTATTAATGGACTATTAAAATGTTTTGCTACGTAAAAATGCCAACCTTCCTAATGTTTAACGTTTTTAGTACATTTGGGTTGAAAATGTCATTTAGCTGTAATGTATTATAATAATTATTTTGTTAAGTGACTTCATAAAATCCCTATGACATTTATACTTACAGACAGGATAGTAGCAGAACTTTTGTCGTGTGACAAAGACGGGAGTTTGGTAGCCCATTCCACTCAGCAATCTTCGTTTCTCCTCGGCGGTTATATTCGGAACGCTCGTCCAGCCTAGGGAATCCAGCACGTGCTGACGGAGATGATTTAGGCGCGCGGCCCTGGATCTGAAAAACAACAACAACAGGGTTTCATCTCTGTATATTGGTGTTCATGGTATTTAAGATAATATACTGTACATGCATATGAGTTGAGAAATTAATATGATGAAACTAGATTCATCAATAAAACGGACCCTCGACTTACAATTCTCGAAGTAGCGTCGTTTGCAAATGAAAACTGAAATTATTTTCATTATCAAATACAAAATGATCGTGTCCGTCTGAAAATAATATACATGTAGGGAAAGATGAACTGCAAATGGCAATTTGTTTGCGTTTATATTCAATTGACGATAGAACCGATACAAAACAAACGTCCACTTTGTAAGCGAAACTGTTCATTAGTGTGTAGCTCTTTGATCGCTTGTTTTTGTAATACGATCACATATGAATATGGACACTACTGGAGAGATGTATCAGTTGCTGTTTGTCTGCAGATCAGAGGCGGAACAGGTCAGTTCAGGTAAACACTTGTTTATCTCGCCCACGATAGTAATGAGCTCCATCAACCCAGCCTCGGTTATGTTACTTACGATGAGAATTATCTTCTGTATGACCTTCGGTTTCGTGCCAGGAGAGCCCATTGACCATATTACTCATTAGATTGATTCGTTTCGTACCGGCACATACTTCATGTTTTTCTCTAAGATGCTAGATCGATTTGTGTTGGCAAAAGGGTATGTATTCATGTTTGTTTTTAATTGCAGACTATGCCTTTTCATCGCGTATTTAAAGTCGATGTTCAGTTTTGTTGGTGAATTTAGTTCCAAAATATTAATTGCCCAAATTATACACACGTTCATGTCTGACTGAATCGTATGTGTCGGTTGTATGCAGTGCTGATAGTGCTTGATATGCAATTGAATTGTTAAAAATACATGAAATTCAAATGTCACATTGTTTTGTCTTACAATTTCAAACCTGTAACTATTATCTCGCATATGTACAACATCACGAAACTCAGAAAGTACATCCTTTAACCCATTTATGCCTATTGGACTCTTCCATCCTTCTAAATTGAATCAATTTATTTCCAAAATTAGGGATTTCTAGTATACTTATTTCTATATTTGTAATATTTCATCATGCGGCGTCTCATCTGGGTCTACGCTGTTTGCCAATGCCTTTTCTCTAAACGCTAGGTATAAATGGGTAAATCGTAAACTAAATAATTATAAAATAAACCTATTAATGTAATTGAACAATTAAGACATCCCTATATTGCATTATTGCCCACTACATTTTATTGTGTACAATATAATACCGTATTAGCCGTTGATTGGCTATAGGTGACTTACACTCCTCTGTTATTAATTGCACTCCTTTTCTTTCTATATCGTCCCCACGAGGTAATAACTCGAGGGAACTATGACACGGGAACGACGTACTAAGTCGAGGGGACGAGGTATCAAAAGGAAAAACGCAAAACTTTAGTATAAGCGGAATGTAATGCAAAAATGAGCGGTGCAGTAAATAAAGGAGGGGTGCATTAGACAAGAGAGGAGAGAATTTCAGCTTAACTCGATGGAACGAGTTAGTCAGCTAACCAATTTCTGCGCAGCATGTGCAAATATTATGTACACACATATATAAATGTTTTGTTGGTGGTCACCATACCGGACAGGCAGGGTTTTCTCCTAATACTACCGTCTCTGTCCCCCACCCATACACACGCAGCACAAGGACAAACCAAAATAAAACATATCGTTCAGTACATCAAATAGCTGAAAATTTCGGCTTTAATAAAAAATTCGTTCCAACTTTCGCGTGTAAAATATTTGATTAGGTATGAGTGTTGAGAAAGTTTACTATTTGCATTTTCTTCATTTGTATTTATTTTTTGTATTTTTTTGTTTCCTTTGTATTGAACTTAAATTTATTTAAAACGTTGCATACTTACTTTTATACTGCATGTATTAAGACGATGTTCTTATGTATAAGCCTGCATAAAATGTCTGTTCTGTTCTATTCTGGTAAACGCTCAATTTATTAAACAAACAATTTGATTGGTGGGAACGAGTAAGATTAGTCCTTAGCGGATTGAATATCGGTGGGTGTCCACAAAATCTTGCACAGTTGCATTTTTGTTAAGGATTGAGAGAGTATTTCACGAATGTTATTTTCGATAGCTAGTTGACCGAATGGAGGAAACATACCATAGTAAAATGACGTAACACGGTGGGGCACGAAGTAGACGGCCCCCTTTGTTTAGTATTTCTACATAATATATGGGAGTGCTACTAAGATTACTCGCTCAAATTCTGGGATATTTTATTTGGATGTTCCCAATTATTATATTTTTATACTCAGTTACCCACCATCAACAAATTAAAGCGTAAGGGAAGACAATGTGGCATTGCAATTTTTTTATTGACATGAGATGACTAGCAAACCCAAAGTTATTCAAGTTGTTGTTGTTGCAAACTATATTTTTGTTAATATTATTTTGTTATTTTTATATATAATTCGCATATATTTTTATTTATACACATACAAATAAACAATCTTATTAAATGAAAGTTACAGGTCTATGTGTTTTGTTTAACTAACAATTTATCTAATCTAGTACACCAATGATATTTTTGTAGTTAACACAAGCATTTTAAAAAGAACGGCTAACCGTGAATACACTTATACGTAGTATAGTAAACACAATTGCTTCCGACCTTAAGTAGAAGGAAGCTGATATCGGAGATAAAATTTCCCATCATATTATAGTTGTACGTAATTCTCTCACTGAGAATTTAAATATCATCGAAGCGATGTGTTTTCTTTGATTTGTTAGACATTTCCTTTTTTATTTGAAGACATAGGCTTAATTCACCGATACGCGGTATCACAATGCTACAAAGTCGAGAGAACGAGATAGAAAAAAAGAGAGTGCAAAACTAAATAAAAGAGCGGTGCAGTACATTATTTTATTTTCTCGACTTTTATATTTTGTTTTCTCGTCTTTTATATTTTGTTTCCTCCTCTTTTATAATTCAAATGAACGGATAATTCAAATATGCAAATGTTTGTAGGGAAAGTCTTCATATCTCATTGGCTGATCAATTAGAATCTTGTTAGTTTTGCACTCGTCTTTTTCCTATCTCGTTCCGTCGACTTAGTAAGTTTTTCCTACGACATAGCTAACTCGTTGTCTCCTCTTTTGCTAAATGCACCCGTCCTTTATTTACTTCACCGCTTTTTGTTAATTGGTATCCTCTTTAATTTAGTTGTGCACTCCTCTTTTTATTGTCTCGTTCCCTCGACTTAATGAGGCGTTCCTACGATAAAGATAATTCGTTCCAACGACGTTGTAAATGTCACCTCTATACCTTTCAGTAAACACCTACCAGTCTTTTCTATCCTAGGAATAAACATCATTTAAGCGTAAACAATTCTAATTGATTGCAACAGCTGTCGCCGTGCATTAGATTATCGGGTGGATTAAGATTACCGAACGCTGCTTAGCTGGAAAACATTAGTATCTCTACTTGTTCTGTGTGCGGCGTAATACAAAAAAAAAATGTTCGCCGACGTGCACTAGTGCAGAAAGAGCTAGTGCAATAGGTGCAATCTTACTTTTAATAAAGTGTGAACGTACGTTCTTAAAGGGGCCTTTTCACAGATTTCGGCATGTTTTGAAGTTTGTCATTATATGCTTTATAATGATAAATGTAAACATTGGGTCTAAAAATCTCCAGTAAAAAACAAGAATACAATTAAAGAATTTACAAATAAGTAACCCACAACGGGGCTCGAACCACTGACCCCTGGGGCCATAAAGCAAAAGTCTACAACTCTATCCACTAGACCATCCGCCCATATACCATCCGTGTATTTTTTACTTTATATATACAATTCTCGTAGTATCAAAAAATACAACGACAACAACAGAACTCTCCAAATAATTCAATCGTTTCGCGTTGCAACGCTTTATAACTTTCAGGTTTTTAAATCGTCAAAAGATGCGTATAATGGATATTTTAGAGCATGGTAAATGTTCAATATTACTGTTTCCTCACAAATCTCATAATTTCAAGAAAAATTTGCGGATCTGAAACATTTTTTTTTTGTCAATTTACCAAAGCGTGAAAAGGCCCCTTTAATTGATTAATTGATTTTGCCATGGACACTATTCAAGATTGTAAACCGTTTCATTTTACGCATAACACATTGAAACACATAAATTGCAAATACTTCGTTGATTTAAATTTGTGGTTAAAATGTAAACACAATAGCAAATTACTGAGTGCTCCAGTGCATTAATTAAAATTTATACGTCGAATGCCCTATAGCAGGTTATTCATTGAGTTCTTTATAACCAAGCTTCCTTGCTTGACCCCGATTCTAAGGTCATTCGCTGTCCATACACTGAGGTCAATAAATGACCCGAATGACCGCAAGCCTTTCAAAATGGACACAGATATGCAATTGATGTATAATTAATCACCTCCACCCTATTGCCCGCTCACATCTTATTGATCTTATCTGGAGGAAGTTCGTGGACTTCATGGTACAGGCGCCGCCAATGTGTTATTCAATTGCATCAGTGTTTGACTCTGTGTGGGGGGTTAACAAATTAAATCTCGCATTTTTGTGGTGGGGTCAACTAGGGATCGTTTTGAATGTTAAACCACAACAATCCAAACATGTAACGATGTATTCAATTGTCCATTTTGAAAGTCGGAGTAATCAGCCAGCGCTGGAGACTGAGTTACATGAGAGATTAGTTACTAAGATTAGCGTTGTTTAGATGTCTTTTGTAATACGTGAATCAATACGTTTATTGAATACTCGTAAGTTTGAGTACAAACAGTTAAAATTTGCATTTCTTGTTGGAATATCTGCGTTTTAAAATCACGCCGATTACGTCTGTGGTTCATTGGCTTTTTTGCATATGTTGTGTTCTTTATCCTGAAGTCACGATATACATGCGATAAAGTTATGCTGTATTTCCTGCCTAAGGAGATAAATGCCCCACCCCTCTAAATCGACATAGCTGCAAACATGAACCTATGCACAGGCAGACAGACAGACAAAAAGACAGACAGACGGACGGTGACGGGAAGGCCAGACAGACAGACCGATGGTACTCCTATCGCCTCTGACCCATTATTCCCATGTTAGGGATGCAATTATATTTAAGCTTAGATTAAATTTAAAAAAAATATAACAAAGAAAATCCATATGACGTTTATTTTATTTATTTTGTTGTTAAAAAAAACATCTTTTACTGAAAGTGAACTATGAGTTTAGCAAATTTTTATTGCTTTGACAAGTTCGAGTCAATCATATTTAGTACATGTACTTTGTTTTCGAAATGAAAACACGCGCGCGATGCACTCAACTTTGCATCTCTTGTCCGCCCATCAGCATCCGTTCACCGATTAAGTTGGTCGATGAACCTGGTCTAAGGTAATGGTCGGGCATTGCATATTTGTGAATGCATCGGAGCACCAGGGGTCATTGAGGGTGGGAGGGAGGATACTGACCTTAGGGGTGGGGTCAGTGACCGCTAAGCAGCGCGCTCGTATTCGTTGTTATAAATATAATTTGACCATAGCAGTTGTGTTGGGCTGTTGAAACTTACACGTGTGTCTCCACTATGTTAGCAATATTTATTTGAATCTGAAATCACTACAAAATATGACGTGTCTTACTATTGTTTTCTATGTTTTTGTAAATAATATAACTTGTAATATTTACCATTACAAAAAAAACTGTACGTTCAATTATGATCACCTTTAAGTACCCGTTAAGTGACCTCTTTTTATAAAGTTAAGAACGCTACACATCGTTTCACTTGATCAATATTGTAACCCTACAATATTTAAAACTACGGTAGGTACTTTTTTACATTTCAAACAACGATGCGATTCGATTCCGATCCGACGTTAGTGGACTTCATAATAGTTGTAAGTAGCCTTCATAATAGTTGTAAGTAGCTTTTTCGCTTATTTTTCATTAGGTGTAATAAACATGTGTGGCTGACTGGTTTTGTATTTCTTGGATTAAATTAGCATTCTAATCAAAATCCTTCTAATTAAGTCTAAGTAATGGACTTTGTAGTGTCCATTAGTTAACTTATTTCTCCAATAATTATGTGATCGCGCAATCTTACTTTTACATCATTTCCTATAGGCCTAATATGCGGACAGTAATCAAATTGAGACTGCAAAGAGTTAGCAAAAACAAACATGTTTTAAAGGGGCCTTTTCGCAGATTTTGGCATGTTTTGAAGTTTGTCATTAAATGCTTTATATTGATAATTATAAACATTGGATATAAAAAGCTCCAGTAAAAATTCTGGAATAAAAATACAAAATTAAGAAGGTAACCCTCGGCAGGGCTTGAACCACTGACCCCTGGTTTCCTGGATTAAACAGTCTAACACTTAGACCACTCGGCCATCCTTCCGGACACATAGCAAGATGTATTTTATACTTTATATAAGCAATCCTCGTAGTTTCACAAAATATAACGACAACAGCAGAACCCTCCAAATTATTGGTTCTTTTCGCGTTGCAACGCTTTATAATTTTCGGGTTTTTAAATCGTTAAAATATGCATATAATGGCTATTTTAGAGCACGGTAAATGTTCAATTTTAATGTTTCCTCACAAATATCATAACTAAAACGAAATCTGAAACAACTTTTTTCAATTTTGTCAATTTACCCAAACGTGAAAAGGCCCCTTTAATTGATGCGCAACCAGGGCAATACTAACATTCGATTGTTTAACGGTCAGTGACAAAAGCTGCTGAATCTTAAAAGTAAAACTGTTAATTGATAATTTCATATTTAAAAAAGCATTTTTTAATAAAAACATGCTTTTCTTGTTTCAATTGTGATGAAATTTGGTTCAGTGACAAAAGCTGATGAAGTTAAATCTTTTCATAAGTGAATGTGTTTTAATGATGGTGTTGTTATCTTAAGAAAGATGTGTACTATATATCCTTAATAGTGCCCACGTGTGTGGTATCTTTTTAAGTAATTTTCAGAGAATACTTAAAACAGAACAAGTCTTACTCAAATGTTTTCAGTGAATGTTAAAACTATTGTAGTAATATAGTTGTTGTAAACAATAAGTTTCTTTTAAAATTGCCCCTCAATTTGGATTTGAAACTCCACTGTACTTTTTAAATTGTCCATAGACATCGGATTAACTAAACAAAATGCAGTGAACAAGGGAAACGATGCCGCCTAAACAAGGCAAACATCGTTCTAGATTTTTATCAGTACCAAAAAAATACTACAACATATATATAGAGTATTATCCTTGGCACCTGAATCACAATAAAGAAACTCGTGTAAGATTTGTAAAGAAAGTATTATCAATTTTAATCGTGAATATGAACATAGATTTTTTTCTTATGTGTACTACATGTTTTATCAGTACAACATCTACACACATTTTTAGTAGAATATCTACATAAATTATAAGTACAATATTTACAAACATACCTTTCTAATCTACTTTCCAAGTCTTCATTCCACTCGTGACTATCCTCAGAAGATTCAACTGGCGTCCGTGTCGTCTCTGTTGACGTCAAACTTTGACCTTCATTCCCTACGAGCTCTTGTCCGAGGTTCAAACAAATTTCGCAGAAAATAAGCAAAGTAAATGCAAGTGCTGAATTTAAAATTCTTGCGAACATGTTTGTGCCTTAAAATGTCAACACAAAAAACGTATAATTTAGAAAGAAATGAAACTGGAATGTTAAAAAAACACCGAGTTTGATATCAATACAAAGAGATCTTTCAGACAACAACTTGTCTGTCAAATAATTATACTATATCACGTACTTCACACGTTTTGTCAGTATATAGTTTCGATATTTACACTAATGTCCGTTCAAACTTGAACACATGTGACGGTGTTGCTCTACCTTAAATCATTAATAATATCAGAAGTGCATTAAATCAGCTTCACTTCGTTTTCAGTGGTTTCTTCAAACTCAAAGTTTTTCGCGTCGAGTGCTACAACAGTATTTACAACGTGTGACTGCAAAATCAGCGCATGGTATCAGCTCTAGACTACTCGGTGGATGATGAAATCCTATTTATTGTCCAGCCGTAGCCCGTTTTACTCGCGCGAGAGCACGTGAAGGGTTGTAGTAAGTGGGCGTGTCTTCGGCGTCGCAAGTTCATTATCATACCACCAAAGACGTTCTAGACACCAGTAGCAGCAAAGTCTGTGCTATTTTTATCGCATGGAAACATGTTGTATCCGAACTAGTTTCAGTGTAAAAGTACTTTTAAACTAAATAATAGTATGTTGTTAAAGATATAATGAAAACTATATATAAATATTGTTTAATATCTGTTTAAAGTTGGTTGATTAAACACAAACAATTGACAGGACATTAATGTTCCTTGTGTTTTAAGCAAAACACTTTACATTTTCAGATTTTTCTCTTCAAGAATGTAAAATATGGTATTTTAACTTTGCTCGAGCTCGAGCTAGTGTTTTACATAAAGGCCATTAACTCAAACAAATGATGTTTTTTTCAGCGATTTGAAAAGTTAGAATAAATAACATTAACATATGTTATCGATATACTGTATTACATTAGTCTACCGGCCCATAATACAGCAGTGTCGTTATGACATTGCTCCAATAATACTGACTAAGTAGAAATTTACGCTAAAAACACACCAATGTTTACATTATGCATATAGCATGATTACACACATAACTTTTATAATAATATATAAACAGTTAATCTTATATTTATACACTGCAATAAATATGGTACATGTATATTGAGTAAAGCGTAATATGACCAAGGGAATTCTACAATTGTGTTCTAAGTTATTTATTTTCATGTATTGTTTTCGCAACCACCCTTAACAAACAGCACAAATTGCTCGTACGGAAAATTAGCGTGCCATCTAACATCTTAATATAAACAGACGCACTAATACCACTCACCGGTTCGCACCAAATCAGACGGCCTTCACTGAGGTAACGTTGATATTGTACGCAGTACAGTCGAGTACTGAAAATAGTAATAACGCGCTTACCGCCATTGAGTTCTCCACAGTAGCGCAGAAAAATCTTTACAATCAACTTGCACCTGCTGTGAATTAATAATACATTAATTTCATCCAAAAATTTCAATATTGACGCTTACTCTGCTTTTGTGTGATGCTCCCTTGTCAGGGCACACTTTAAAACAATATATTAGTCATGTTCTGAGAAAACTGTGCATAATGCATGTGCGTAAAGTGTCGTCCCAGATGAGCCTGTGCAGTCCGCACAGGCTAATCAGGGACGACACTTTCCGCCTAAATTGTATTTTTGCTAAGAAGAGACTTCATTTAACAGAAAAATGTCATAAAAGCGGAAAGTGTCGTCCCTGTTAAGCATTTACGTACTGTTTGATTCGGTGACAATTTTTCCAAACTGACTTCTGCTGGAATGGCGATATGCAGACTTGGCCATAAACGAATCAGTAACGAAGGTCTCGTTCTAAAGTTTTGTTACTACGTATCTACGTTCCTAAGTATAAAGGTTTACACAATAGGATTATTTTCCAGCAATTTAATAAAACTCATATTAACATAACCTTAGGTAATTGTTTATCTTCGTTTTGGACTTTTTTGTTAAATGCTTATGAAAATGAAACGGATTTTCGGTATATGCAGCAAAACAAGCAGCATTTGACAATAAATTTTGATACTGATCGAGAAGTTCGTCTTATTTTTAACATTCGCATTCTCGACACTGCTAAGATAACAGGGCTACTGGTGGGATGATTGGTTTTGAAGTACGTTGGAAAGATCTAGAAGAGAAGGCGTCATGTGAAGGAGTTAATATGCTTTAATTTACAATATTGTGTACAAATTATTCTGTCATCAGTATGCTGAAATCTTTATGACTCAATACGCGTCCTCGGCGAATTTCTTAAACAAGTATATTCCCGACATTCGACGTTTTGTTTCCAAAAATGGATAGACATTTGGAAATGAAGATGACTGTAACAAAACCATAGTATTTATTGTTCATTATTTATACGGAAATATTCGCAGGTCGCACAAAAATGTGGAATCGATTAAAACATTGAAATTTTCACATACATATATGTTTGGCCCATTTGTAAAAAAAAATAGTATCATAAAATCCTTAATGCGAATGTCATGTACATAAAATAGTGAACAACTTACGGAATCGGGATAGTGCCATATATAATCTCGCACTTCTTTCATCAAGGGCGACACTAGACACACGAAGCGATTCTTGATATTTTTCTTGACAATCGCGGCAGCGCACGATATTTTTCGACTGTCAAAAAAAATATCGTGCGTCGCCGCGACTGTCGCGCAAAATATCGAGTATCGCTTCGTGTGTCTAGTGTCGCGGTCTGAAATTAGACCGCGATACACGAGATTCAGATAATATGGGCGATATTTGAAAAATAAAATATCGTGCGTCGCGCATAATATCGTGTATCGCTTTGAACGCCCTTTGAACGCGAGACCAGACACACGAAGCGATACTTGATATTTGTCTTGACAGTCGCGGCGACGCGCAAAATTTTTCTTGGCAGTCGCGGCGACGCACGATATTTTATATTGACAGTCGCGGCGACGCACTATAATTTTCTTGACAGTCGCGGCGACGCACGATACTTATTGACAGTCATGGCGACGCACGATATATTTTTACACGATATATCGCCCTTGTGTAGGTAGCCCAAAAGGCGATATATCGTGTTAAATATATCGTGCGTCGCCGCGACTGTCAAGAAAAATATCAATTATCGCTTCGTGTGTCTAGTGCCGCCCTTTATGAAAGAAGTGCGAGATTATAGATGGCACTATCCGGATTCCGTAAGAACTAGTTATCTATACAATCTATCTCATAATATCGGCCCATCAGATTGGTTGCTTAAGTTTGTTGGCGCATTTGCTTGTTCTATAAATAGTTTTTTAAACGAAACTCTTGCTTATATTGTTCTTAAAATGTGTTTACACATTTTTTTTAAATAAGCTACATAGAGAACATTTGATAAAGCTACCAATATAAACCATGAACAAACTTACATAATCAATTATGTGTTACGTAACTTAAAAATCATAACATCACCCTGGAGTAAACATGACCTACTTTCCAATGAACACCGGAAGTCATGAGAATTGTCGTCGTAATGGTCATGGATAACCATCAAATAAGTTAACACTTCTAAAAATTCAAAACACATTAACTTGTTTCAGTACGTCTTGATCGTTTTTCGTTAAAGTCACGATACTATGAGGAGGATCGATGCCATGAGAATAAGGGATACTTTAATTATAACTCAAGTATCATATTATTTGTCAATGCCAAGTATTTGAAGTGTAATCAAATGACAAGCTAATGACAATTGTACGGAAACCGGATAGTGCCATCTATAATCTCGCCCTTCTTTCATCAAGGGCGACACACGACACACGAAGTGATACACGATATTTTTCTTGCGGCGACGCACGATATTTTGTTCGACAGTCGCGGCGACGCGCGAAAGTGTACCACGAAATATCGCCCTTGTGTAGGTAGCCCAAAGGGCGATATATCGTGTTTAACATATCTTGCGTCGCCGCGGCTGTCGCGAAAAATATTGTTCGTCGCCGCGACTGTCGCGCAAAATATTGTGTATCGCTTCGTGTGTCGTGTTCAAAGGGCGACGCACGAAACACGAAGCGACATACTATATTTTGCTCGACAGTCGCGGCGACGCACGATATTTTATTATTCAAATATTGCCCTTATTATCCGAATCTCGTGTATCGCGGTCTAATGTCAGACCGCGACACACGACGCAGGAAGCGATACTCGATATTTTGCGCGACAGTCGCGTCGACAGGCGATATTTTTACTGTTCAAATATTGCTGTAATAATATGCGGATGATATTTGATATTTGGGAGATATTTGAATAATAAAATATCGTGCGTCGCCGCGACTGTCGAGCAAAATATCGTATGTCGCTTCGTGTTTCGTGCTTTGGACACTGCAGCAGTTGTCTCCCTTATGAACGAGAGAAAACACGCTTTTTATGGCCCAGAAATACATTATAAATGAATGATTGTCCAACATAATTACTATTGTAATGAAATTTGACCGGCTTTCACCCAACACTGGAAAAATGTTTTTACGATGCTCAAATAATGATTACGATTTGATAAGGACAGCTACGCATTAACAGCTTTTTCTATGAGATTGAATTATTTCCCGTTGTAATTACATTTTACACAGTGTACCTCGATTTATGTTTTCATTTTCATTATCATTGTTGTGTTTTCCTTAAAAATGTAAAAGAAATTTAATCAATTTATAATATTATAAACTTACAAAAAATAAAGTAGTAACAATAAATAAAATAATAGTCTTAAATTTATTACGACGGACAGTGCGATTGCTTACTTCAATGCCCCCGAAGTAATAAGTAATCTAATTGTGAAGTCGGCTCTAACAGCTGACATACAAATGTCGAACACAAAACTAAGAAAACTATAACATATATTATATCAACCGGTGATACGGATGATTACCTTGATAAGGATGATGTCCGTGATACGGATGATGACCGTGATAAAGTTGAAGACCGTGATACGGATGATGACCGTGATACGCATGATGACCGTGATACGGACGATGACCGTGATACGGACGATGACTGTGATTGACCGTGATACGGACTATGACCTTCATACGGACGATGACCTCGATACGGAAGATGGCCTTCATACGGATGATGATCTTGTTACGGATGATGACCGTGATAAAGTTAATGACCGTGATACGGATGATGACCGTGATACAGACGATGACTTTGATAAGGATGATGACCATGATACGGATGATTATCGTGATAAGGATGATAATCGTGATACGGATGACGACCGTGATACGGAAGATGGCCATGATACGGATGGTGATCGTGATACGGATGATTGTCGTGATAAGAATGATGACCATGATACGGATGATAATCGTGATACGGATAATGACCATGATACGGATGGTGATCGTGATACGGATGATTGTCGTGATAAGAATGATGACCGTGATACGGATGATGATCGTGATACGGATAATGACCATTATACGGATAATGACCGTGATACGAAAGATTGCGTGATAAGGATGATGATCGTGTTACGGATGATGATCGCGAAACGGATGATGATAATTATACGGATGATGATCGTGATACAAAAGATGGACGTGATACGGATGGTCAACGTGATACGGATGATGATCGTGATACGGATGATGATCGTGATACGAAAGATGGACGTGATACGGATGATGACCGTGATACGGATGATTGCCGTGATAAGGATGATGACCGTTATACTGATGATGACCGAGATACGAATGATGACCGTTACGCGTATGATAACCGTGCTACAGATGATGACCTTGATGCGGATGATGACAGTGATACGGATTATGGTCGTGATACGGACGCAGTACACGCGAAATGAGAAGTCAGCGACAACACGGCATTAAATCGACAAATCCGCGAATCTTCAGCACCATGCTCAGGAATTCGACACAGAGCCTCTATCAAATCTGTATTTTTTCCATGCTGTAGCAGCATGTAACGCACTGCGTACATGTTCTTTCCAGGTCCTAAACACGCACGTTTAGACCATGCCCATAACATCCCAACGTTCTCTATGGTTTGCACCGCATTCAGAAACCCCTCGTAACGTTCTTTCAGGACGTTATAGCGAGGTGTTCATATGTTCGTTTTGTATTCTTGTTCGGACTTTTTTTTATTCACTCGCAACATTGGTTTCACTTATAACACATAAATGGTAGTTTGATAATGTTTTTGATCTTAATTGTTCCTTTCTAAATAGTATTTTATTTAAATTTAACCACAGGTTTCATAATATATTTCAAATAAACAGTTTTTACTTTAACAAGTAATTTTAGTTCTTTCATTACATTAAGCCAAAAATCAAGTGTTGTATACTTATTGTTGGTCTCAAGTCATCTGGCCCTAAAATGCCTAAAAACTGAGAATTTCTGAAGAATATGGTGTCTGTTTTGTTGCGTATGTCCATCAACATATTGTTATGCAAGTCATTTTTTTCTTGCTTGTTGTCGAATATTTCCTGAAGATTTTTTACAGCCAATGAATAGTTTTCTTTTGATAATGTTAGCCCAGCCACTGCATGTTCAGCTTCTCCCACACGTTTGCTTTGTAAGTAATACAATTTATATATTTATTTATGTTTTCATCTTCACGTGACACAAGTTAAGATAACAGTAAACGTCATGTGTAGCTTGGGATTACACGATTTCCGAGTTAGGTCTTTTTAAAAAATTCGACACGATACATGTATTTTATCATATCATTCTTACAAGTCATTTCAAGACAATTCTGCTTATTACCAGCATGGCTTGAAGAAAAACTCGTAAAAAATGCATTTTCAAGAAACGTGATTGTAAATAGGCTTCGCAGGTCATTCGCTTGTCACAGTGTATCTCAATGTTGCTTTTTTCTAATTTATTTTTTAAAGCGAATTTTGATATAAAGAATATTTTTTTAGTATGGCCATACTGTTTGCGTTTTGCTTCCACTTATAATTAGCAACTCGGAGCACTTTTGACTTACAAAGTTGGGATGAGGGACTTCCACATTTTTTATATTATATGATAGTTACTAGTAGCATGGTGCTCGCAAACAACACTTATAATGTAGTGCATGTGCTGCTAAATGAGTTATTTTGAATATACAATGAAATGTTCAATTATCTATATTTTAATAGCTTGCATGTAATTGTCGTTCAAAGGTGGTGTAAGCATATAATATTTGTTTATCGCCGTATAGATTATATAATAGAAATAACAAATTTTATGGCACAGACAATGTGGTTAAAACAGACGATACGCCTCTACCGTAAAGCGTACATACTTGAAACGCCGTAACATATGTCCATTGACCACTTTGGTGGAGTTAACTACTTACCTAACGTACGTGCTGGTTTCAATTGGCGATGACTGGTTTGAGTAGCTAAAGTTGTTTGATTATCTTTTTTTTGACAGTGATACAAGTGCAAAAGACGCATAAAATTAAGTAAAGTTGGTAAACACTTCAAAAGTGAAGAGCATACGATCATTATGTTTGTTACAGCAACACTTAATGTGTCTATTTCAAAGATAGTGCGTCTGAATTCACGACCACACAGTGTCTGTTTGTCTGCGAATTTACAATTGCTGATATATTAATAAGTTACAAGACAGAACATTTAGAAAATGCAATCATCAGTGTCTGGCAATTAGTCATCATTCTTGTCGGTGCAGATATGTGTTGTAATTGAAGTATTGTCCTTATTCATACCGACGAGACACAAACTCATCCAATTTAATGTTAACGCATTATTTCAAATAAACAGATACTTATTTGTTTCAATAAAATAAATAACAAAACATACGATGATGTTAAAATGTATTTGCACATGGTTATATTTTAAAAATGATAGCCGCCACCAAATTTGTGAGACTTGTATTATAGTATCCTTTAAAATGAAGATAAAAGTGCATCTGAGCGGCAAGTGTCACAAATGTATTGCTCAATGTATATAGCAGTGATATTATATCATAGCAATTGTGCGATTTCTTTAATGCTATACTGAACTGTGGCAATATTTCTGACATTTGAATAAAAAGCAATTATCTAATTGCACAAATCTGGGGACAAAAAATATAGAAGTTTGTTACAAGATTTTTTACTATGATTATAAAAATTATATAAACCAACGGAGCGATTCTATGTAAAAAAAAACACTATTACGTAAATTACACATATATAGTCAATGGCATTAATATATACCTGCTGAACACAATATTTTACATTACTTTACTGAAACTGTATAAACAGTACAATATCGCATGGTTCATTCATAAATGTACGGATTTTAAATCGCAGCATTGTTGTATATTGTGATGTGATTTGTCTAGACTGACGGGTACATACCTTACAAAAAATGCATGCTAATAACCAGACACCCGGCGTAGTAAACAAGGTATTGAGCCGACATTCTGGCGGTTAACAATCAGCCACCATCATGCCTAAGTGTTTGTAACAAGATCGGTTGTTAAAATATCATATTTTATCATCTCCAAGATCAAAGCGAATTCCAAATGCCAGACAGGTTGCTGTTGTAGCAATTGCAATAAATATACTCCGGCGTTACTATTTTGGCCAATATCCAGGTCTCCCTGATTCAACGTTGGTGGTTCTCATGGTATTTGCGTGGAGCTGTCATGAACGTTTTTCACGTTAGAGATGGGTGAAATATTACATCATCAACGTGTTTCATCATGCGGAGGCATTGAGTCTTAAAAAGATTGCGTTCTGAGAAAACTAGGCATAATGCATGTGCGTAAAGTGTCGTCCCAGATAAGCCTGTGCAGTCCGCACAGGCTAATCAGGGACGACACTTTCCGCTTTAACTTGAGTTTCGATAAGGAGGGACTTTCTTGAAACTAAAAATACCATTAAAGCGGAAAGTGTCGTCCCTGATAAGCCTGTGCGGACTGTACAGGCTAATCTGGGACGACACTTTTCGTACATGCAATTTGCCCAGTTTTCTCAGAACACGACTCAAAAATGCTTATGTAGTTTCATTATGCCTATGCCCTTATACATAATTGCTTAATGCATTGTCTTGAGATTTTTTTTAAATTTTATTTGAACGTTATTGACCTTCAAATGATGATTTACCTATAACTAACTCTGAAAAATAAATTGTTTCAAACAGTATCGTAAACACGAGGCCAGTAAGTATATTTTGTAAAAAACGCAAAATCATCGACAACAATATATAAAAACTCAAGTTACATAACCTTACCTTGACGCAATCAGACAATTAATTTTCTTAACCCAGCTATGCCAAGTGAACTCTCCCATCCTTATAAATTGGATCAATTTATTTCCAAAATAAGGGATGTCTAGTATATTTATTTCTATATTTAGAATATTTCTTACAGAAATTTCTTTAAGCAAACAGCGCAGACCCAAATGAGACGCCGCATCATGTTTGCCGAGGCCTTTTTTCTAGACGCTATTCATAAATGGGTTTGAAATGTTGGTACCTATCTTTATAAAATCTTAAAAGATGACCACTAATACTGCAAGTATTGCAATAACCAATATATAATTTAAACAAAATACGATTTCTGTATATAGATCTAATCATTTTAAATAGCACATAGTTTTCAGTAAAATATATTTTAACAATTGGCATACGTACAAATATACGTATGTCATGTTGCCCCTAAACCAGCTCAGAGCGGCTTTGTACTTATTCCGTCAAATTGAACAGCATCCAATATCTTCAGTTAGTTTCGATAACTGTCAATTCGTGCAAACGTAAAGATGCAGTTGAAAAAAGCAAACATATTGATGCATACCATACATTTGAATTTTGAAGATCATTGATTTAATATCATTGATTCAAGTTGGTTTTTGTGTCGCTAAAACATGAATATGTGTAATAAACTGAAGTCGAAAAAGGAACAATGTCAAAGAAACAAACATTATGTGAAGGAAAACATTACAGCGTCAGTTGCGTCCGAAATGTGGTACCTTTTTGCAGTGCAAATAGTCTACTTATCATGTATTTGTTTTGTCCTTTGTAATATCGTTACCCCACAAGAAGATCACTGGGAATTAGGAGACGCCCTTAACGATCACGCACACACTGTTGCATGCCTCGTGCAAGGATTGCTGTGCGCGTCTAGACAGGTTATGCATACCTGTGTTATTGTCTACAACATCATTAAACTAATTTCTGTTGACAGTTTTAATTAACCTACACATTTGTTTCAGCTACAAAATACTTTTTATCGACGCACAATCATGCGTTCAAGACATCAAGGTTGTATAACCTAAAGAATTTCAAGGACAGTTTGTGATCGATATCGCGTACATTCTGGGCAAATGTTATAATTAAGCGGCAAGCCAGTCGAATGTAGGCGAGGCTGGCATTACAAGGCGTATCTGGTATTGTTTTAGCACTTGTGTATATTGTTACGAATGTGACTTTTAAGATATTTCCGTCCACATGCATTCAAATGTTAACGCCCTCACCAAAAACACGAAGTAAAGAAATAACTACCATAGGTTGGTAAACCAGGAATAGTATGTGACCTATGTATTAAGCATTTGCGATAAGTCACTGAATTGGTATATTGGTAAAATGTTGACATAATGGTTACCAGGGATTAAACAATTCGATAATACGTCTTATATTGCCTTTAAATGGTTATCAGTTGTTTCTGCAACGTCATTTTTACAATCAGCAAAGTCGTCTCATTATTTCAGTAATACGTCAGTAACCAGCGTCGCTTGGTACATTACAGCTGAAAGAAAAGCAGTTAATAATTCGGTCGGGATGTAAGACTATTTATATAAATGGATTGTCAACATTTATTCATCACGCAAATATATAGCAATTACAAAGCTCCATAACTATTTTCACACGATAGATTCCGCTTATCTTTTTGTGAAGGCAAATTACCGATTTTATAAAATAGTAAGGCCATACAATTTGACGTTAAACATAAAAACACCGAACGGTCAATTCAAAGCTCGTTAACACTCCACCAAATGATATGGTAATACATTGAACAAAGCATCAACAAAACACGACACTAGTAATAACATGACCACTGCTTTCTTCCTTTTTTAGATTGACATGTGCATCATATTCTTTTACGGGTGTAATGATATGATTTATACCATCTTAAAATGTGTCAGAATATAGCCCATTGTTTTAGTTGTTCGCGCTAGCGGACAACTAATGTAGAGGAAGTTTTGCAAGTCAGTCTGCTCTTAATTACACTAGGAACAATAACTAACGCATCTGCTTGTGCGACGACATTGGCCAGCCTAGTGTTTAACAACTTGTGCGACGACATTGGCCAGTTTATCATTGAAATCTGTACATATTAGCTGCTTTCAGGGAAAACGGGGCTTCATGCATGTCAAATAAGATTAGCTTGTGCTCACTGATTAGCCTGTGCAATGCGCACAACCTAATCATGGACAATTTTTTTAATGATTTTTAAAAAAGATAAAAGTGATAATAACTTCAAACTAACCTCGCTGAGAAGGTAAATAAATAAAATCACTTTAAAATAAAATAAACAACCAATGAGTTCTAAATTTTTACCTTGTGACATTTTTAGTAAGCATCTAAAAGGGACCTTTTCACAGTTTGTCATTAAATGCTTAATATTGATAAATGTATAACATAGGATCTTAAAAGCTCCATAAAAACACAAGAATAAAATTAAAGAAACAAAAAAGTTACCCTAAACTGGGCTCGAACCATTGACCCCTGGAATATAAGTCTATTGTTTAGACCACTCGGCCATCCTTGCTAATACAATGAGAGATGTATTTTATACTTTATAAGCAGTCATCGTTGTATGAAAAAATATAACGACAACAACAGAACTCTCCAAATTATTAAATCGTTTAATTTTGTCAATTAACCAAAACGTGAAAAGGTCCCTTTAATGTATTCAGACTTGCAAATTGAATGAGTTCAATACACTGTCAGATCTTACATCATGAATATTTTACAGGTTAAGTGGTTGCCTGTTAGTCTGGGGCCAGTAGATTGAAGCCCAGGAAACTCAATTTCAAAAGTTGGTTACAGTTGGGCTAAAAAGCATGGCCACTAGCTTTTTCTAAGCTTGAACAACTCAATCAAATTAAACATAGAATACAAATTGGCGACTGTGGATCAATTAGGTATAGGAAATGATTCAATTCCGGCTAATAACAAGACATGATGCATTTAAAGTCTGTCAGGTCGGCAAAATTGTTGCTCAATAATTTAAAGAAAATAGATAAAGAATTAATTTAAAGAAAATAAATAAAGTATTAGATACACATAATACAACATGTACATGATTATAGGCTTGTAATTCTTTAGCAAGGCAACCGACATTCTAAAGAATGCAGCAAGCAATTGTGAAAAAGAGACATATTGTTGTTATTTTGTCTAAGTTATCTCTATAACATAAATATGAGGATAAACAGTGCACACATCTCGACCTGTGCTTTAAGACACACTTTTTATAAATTTGAATGGGGTGTGTTCATTTCAAACTTGCGATATAAAAAGCTATAACATAATTTTGAAAACTGAGTTGCATCTCAGATTATGCAATAGCGAACAACTTCAGTGCCTTCAGCGCTTTGATTTAACGTGTTGAATGTAAGTCGGATCACGCTGCTTTAATTTGACGATAGAGCAACGTCGGGTAATTTCGACACTTTAAGTTCCCAAAGCGCATAACTAAACTGTAGGTCGAAATTACCCGCATCATTAATTGTAAAACATATCAACGATATTAAAAGAAGTATTCCGTGATGATTTGTGCAATAAAACACTACCGTACATTAGGTTTTCAGATCACATTTCACAATGTATAAAGGGGTATAATTTCGACATAAGGCGGCTAATTTCGACACTTGATTTCTTCATATAGAAAATAAGTTTAAACTGCAGAAATAACTGAGAAAATTGTTTTTCTTAATATGACTGTATAATTTAGTCAATTAATAATAGCACAACATTTTTTGCCTGGCGTCGCTCCTGTTAATTATGTGTTGAAGGCGCAAGCAGAATGTGCATAATATTGTGGCACGTGATGATATTTATTTTCATGGACCTTATTTCATTTATGTTTTGATTAATTTAAGAATTGAATAGCATTTTTCTGCATTACACCGATGATTAAATTCTTATAATTACAACACAAAATGATCTCAAAGCTGTAATTCTATCGTGGTAAGGGTCATATAAATCCGTTTTAATCTAGCGTATGAATCTATTTTCAGTTTAGGTTTCATCTTCGTCAAACGGGTATATCGTTGAAGTTCGCGCAAAACATATAACGTCATTTCGCTTTTCACCAATAAAAAACAACGCCATTATGTTTCGCGCAAAAAATAACGTAATTTTTGCAACTTGTTTATGACCAGAAAGTAGCGCTATGAATATTCATGTTTAAATTTGAATACGAAGTGGGTTCATCGGAAAATGAAAAACAGGTCACGTGAACAAACTATCCAATCAGAATGCAGCATTCATATGAATGTGACAGAAGTTGTAATTATAGATACATGTTCTAATCTAATGATACACATCATTGACATCTCATCCTTGATTTATTGAAACAATAGTAATCTTGTACATATATTTGTAACATGAAAATCAGAGCTCGATCTTATAACTAACAGAAACTATTTAAGTGACAATACATTTTTTTTACTAACATGTTTTATTTATTTGAACTTCAAATGAAAATAATATTTTGTTAAACCAACAAACCATCATTTAGATAAATGCAGGAACGCACAAGTGTGCATTTACGTTAGTTTTTGGTAATAACATCGCAACCGCTTGAGTTACATGCAACTTTCACATATGAAAGGGTAATTTGGAATTTGCTCGAACGGAAGTTCGAAAAGAATAGCGTCCCCCGTGCATGTAATATGCCAATTTCTTGGACACTTGGTGCAGGTCACCCACTCGTTCTGGTCACCGTCTTCCGTACCGCAACCTGGGCACTGCTTCTCTTCCATTAAATCATCATCATCGCTGTCAGCAAAAGCCACGTCTCTGTCGGAGTCTGAGGAGGACGATAAAAGCGTTTGTTTCTTGCTTTGAGACTTTGCCAGCTCTTTAAGGCGTTTAGCCTCCTGTTTCTTCCTTATATTTTCTTCGCGAACCTTGCGAATTCCCATTAAGTCCCGAAAATGTTGACCAGTCAAAACTGCATCCATCTGAAGTACATGCCCCCGCCACTGCCCCTTCCATTAGCGACGCCGTTGCCACAAGTGGATCACCGAACGCGGCGATTGCGACCCAAACGCAGCTATAGCCTACCCAATCGTTACGTCAGAGAAAACCAACGGCGGCGATACAGACGGCGTGGCGATGTCCTGCACCATAAAGCTAATCGACCAACCTGAGATATCTGTACAGCCTAATAGTGCGGTCGTCTTTCCGTCAACCAGCAAATTGCATTCTTCGACAGGAAATGAAAATATGCACACAATCCCGTCCGTTAAAATTGTACAAACAGATAAAAGCAGTCAAGTTTCTGCATCTTTCTCGCTACTGAAGGTTCCTCAAATAAGTGTGAAAAAAAAAACACTAAAAGGGTTCAAAATAAGCTTCCGAAAGCTCTTTCGGGTACTGTCGCATTGCAGATGTTGCGAGACCGAGAGCAAGCTTAAATGGCAGAAGAAGAAGCAAAAAAGAAACGAAAAGAAAAACGAGAACAACGTAAAAGGGAGAAAAGTGAGGAGAAAGATAGGAAATGGGAATTATCCACAACGTTTGAACCCATGGATCGCGTTCTCAATCTTTGTGACAGCTTCCCAACATTTTCGGAATACACCTGGAAAATGCCTTTTACTTCTTCATTATTTTTTATCGAGTGCACCAGGATTGTCTCCCATGTGGCCATCGCCCCCAGAAAGACGTGTTAGTTGGTTACGGGGGATAGTGCAAGATACAGGAGACACCCCGTTGCAGAGGTGATCCTGGGTCTATTAGTGCCCGGTGTATAGCACCTAGTACACTGCACCTCGGTTTAACGTCTCATGCGAAAGACGAGTTAGTAGGTTAGGTGCAGCGGGGGATCGAACCAGCGATCTCTGGATTGTGAAGCCAGTGTGTTACCACTAGACCACGGATCCGCTACATTATCTTTTGTCATTACAATGCCTTTTAAAGGTAAAGGCATGCTTTTATAGTCTGATTACTCACTATGATTCAATCGACTTTGACATTTACCCCCCGATCACTGGGATTTAAGTCGTCCGTTTACATATGGCGCACAAGGCAGCCACGGCACATTGACTTATTTCCCTAACTAATATTTAGTGAAACTTTGGCCTAGATGTTCTGTTAGCCAGTACTTCACTTGACGTTTCCAAGATAATTTCAGTGGCCCGAAGAAACCAACATCACAAGGTTGCAGCAAGTGGGTGGCGTTTTCAAGGAGACAGTAGAGAATTATTTGGTTCTCGTGGCAAAACTGCGCCGCAGCGAGGCTCATATGCGTAGAGTGTCCATCTACAAAAAGTATGACTGGTCTGGAAATGTGCTTCTGATGTATACTATATAGTCATTCAAATGAGTTAAAAATACCACAAACAGCGGACTGTCCATCCAACCGTTTTCAGACAGGCCATAAATGGGAACTCGTCAATTCCGGTATCCCTGTAGCGCTCACCTGGGTAAACAAACAACGGCGGTACATAGTCGCCACAAGCATTAAAACATGCCAACACTGTGATTTGTTGCTTGTTGCTTGTTGTAACCTGGTATACGTGTCCCTTTTCAGCAAGTACGCGGCCAGTATTGACGCACAGCGGAAATCCGCTTTCATCAGCGTTGAAAAATCTCCTTGGATCACCAAGGAGATTTTTCCAATCATCCACTTCCGCTATTTGAAATGCACGTAGGTTCTCAAACCACTCGATAATCATGCCTTGGTTAATGATTGCGCGTTGATGCCCGAGAGATGCAGGGGTACGCTCCGAAATGTCCGGATGCCGTTTACGGAAACCAATGAACCAATCCTTACCAGGAAAATTATTTTTGAAAGGATTAGCTCTGCCGTCGTGATCTAAGACTTTCTTCACCTCTACAAGTAATTCGTGTCGCTTGAGTGGATACCCTATTCTCGCGCACTTCTTACAGTAATCAACGAGAACCTGCTCCTCAGCCTGTGTAAGAACGGTTGCTCGCCCTGGAGAGGAACCTAGAGGTGATTTTCCAGACAGTTTTGATAAATTGATTAAATTGAAAAAAGTTGTTTTAGATTCGCAAGTTTTCGTTTAGTTATAATATTTGTGAGGAAACAGTAATACTGAACATTTACCATGGTCTAATACAGCCATTATATGCATCTTTTGACGATTTAAAAACCTGACAATTATAAAGCGTTGCAACGCGAAACGATTGAATAATTTGGAGAGTTCTGTTGTTGTCGTTTAATTTTGTGAAACTACAAAGATTGCTTATATAAACTATAAAATACGTCTCTCATACTTGGCAGGATGACCGAGCGGTCTTATTGGTTATTACTTCAGGACTACGGGGGTCACTGGTTCGAGCCCTGCTGCGGGCTACTTTTTTTTTCCTTTTTTTACATTTTATTCTTAGATGTTTTACTGGAGGTTTTAAGATCCAATTTTTACATTTATCAATATAAAACATTTAATGACAAACTTCAAAACATGCCAAAATCTGTGAAAAGGCCCCTTTAAACCAGTACTTGACACTATTTATTGTATGGCAAGCGGTTCGACGCATAATCCCAAGAAACTAGGTTTCTCATGAGAACTTAGGTTCTCAGAATAAGAACCTAGGTTCTCGCTTGAAAATTGCACATGGCGTCAAGAACCCAAGTTTTCAAATGAGAACCTGGGTTTTCATGAGAATCTAGGTTCTCATTTGAAAACCTAGGTTTTCATGAGAACCTAGGTTCTCAGAATGAGAACCTAGGTTCTCATGAAAAACCTAGTTTCTTGGGATTATGCGTCGAACTGCTTGCCATATCCGTGGTTTTTATTTGGGAACCATAGGTTCTCTGAGAACCTAGGTTCTCTGAGAACCTAGGATTTCAGAGAACCTAGGTTCTCATTATGAGAACCAAGGTTCTCATAGAACCTAGGTTCTCAATTGAACCTAGGTTCTTTGAAAACTTAGGTTCTTGGAGAACCTAGGTTCTCTGAAAACCTAGGTTCTCTGAAAACCTAGGTTCTCTGAGAACCTAGGTTTTCAGAGAACCTAGGTTTTCAGAATTACGCGTCGGACGGCGTAAACTTGCTCGTTTGGAATACGGGACACATATTATTCAGGGCGCAGGATCAATGGAGTTCACATATGATTACACACGGGCTAGACAGAATGAAAACACGCCGTTAAGAACTTTATTTTTGCAGATATCTCAAGTTATTGAAATATGTTTGCAAATTCTTTAGCGCATAAGTTTTTCTTGCAGTGTTGCCGATATCTTACGATTGAATAATACATTATTACACATAATAAATAGAGATAAAACTTGTATTTTATACCATAATGATTGCTTCTTACCTGTAGGTAACATACATACTTAAAATAGAAAACTGTACCGTACAGTCGTTTGAGGCCCGAACAAGGGAACTGAATATTTGAAACTCATTTAGTGCTGTAACAATGTATTATGTAACGATTGATCTGAATTTTTAGTCTCAAAATAATATTTACAATTAAAGATGTATTTCATAAACAGTTCAATTTTTTATTAACGTGTTCAGACCAATGTCAACCGATTACTTTACTAATTTCATTCCTCAAGAACACCCATGCACGGAAACATGAACAAGACGCGGTCACCGACGGCTAATGCCTGTTGTCACAAATATTCAACAGATAAGTTTCGTAGAATATTACTGAGCATTGTCTGAACATTGTTCAGGAAATGCTCTTGGGGAGAAACATTCACGGTTTCACGCCTATTTCTATTCATTTTACACATATGCCGCCAGCGTGTACCAAGCAATGGGAGACAACTGGAGGTTAATTATGGCAAGTGGTTCGACGCATAATCCCAAGAAACTAGGTTTCTCATGAGAACCGAACCTAGGTTCTCATGAGAACCTAGGTTTATGAAATCCCAAGAAACCAGGTTTCTCACGAGAACCTAGGTTCTCATGAGAACCAAGGTTTATGAAATCCCAAGAAACCAGGTTTCTCATGAGAACCTAGGTTCTCATGAGAACCTAGGTTCTCATTTGAAAACCTTGGTTTACGCTTGAGAACCTAGGTTCTCATGAGAAACTATGCTTTTCATGAGAACCTAGGTTCTCATAGACACATAGAACTTATGTTCTCATGAGAACCTAGGTTCTCATAAGAACCTAGGTTCTCATTCTGAGAACTTAAGTTCTCGTTTGGTATCCTAGGTTTTCACAAGAACCTAGGTTCTCATTCTGAGAACCTAGGTTCTCATGAGAAACCTATGCCATAGCAAGCAGTTCGACGCTTACTCCCAAGAAACTAGGTTTTTCATGAGAACCTAGGTTCTCATGAGAACCTAGGTTTTCAAATAAGAACCTAGGTTCTCATGAAAACATAGGTTCTCATTTGAAAACTTGGGTTCTTGAAGCCATGTGCAATCTTCAAGCGAGAACCTAGGTTCTCATTCTGAGAAACCTAGTTTCTTGGGATTATGCGTCGAACCGCTTGCCATAAAAATATCGATATCAGTATATCTGGTTGCTTTTTCAAAAATTAAAACTTTTGCTTTGGCTGTATTGATTTTTAATTTCCACGTGATACAGTAAGTTTCTATGTTGTTTAACATCTTTTGAAGCGCTACTTGGGAGGTTGCAAAAAGAATTTGGTCGTCAGCGTATAATATTAGAAAGAGTTTTAACTCGTTTATGGTGAAGAAGTCATCTATGTTCGTGTCAATGTTCTGTAGTATGTCATTTACGAACATCATGAACAACAAAGATAAACTGTCGTCGCCTTGCTTTACGCCTTGTTGAATACTGATGGGGTCTGACAATGTTTGATTAAACTTTATTATTGATTTAACGACACTATACATGGCTCTTAAGGCATTTGCCATTTTGGAGCTATGTTTTCTGTCATTAATTTCTGCCATGGTAGTGCATGATCGATTATATCATAACATTGTTGATATTCGATAAAAATTGTGTATAATTTTTTACCTGAATTTATTACTTATGATATTATTGAATGAAGTATAAAAATGCAGTTGATGTGCTTTTTCCTATTTGATATCCGCATTGGCAGTTGATAATTGTATCATGTTTGTTTGTCCACTTTGTGAGACGATTGAAAAGAAGTTGCGAATATATTTTGGCTAAAATATTATTTACAGTTATACCTCTGTACTTTTTAGCTTCGTTTGGTTTTCCACCCTTAAATATTGGAACTATGTATACAAGGCCCCAGCTTTCTGGGTATTCAGCATTGCTACATAGCTTATTGTATATCGAACGAAACAATAATTCGTTTAATAAAATGTTATATTGATGACATTTTAACAAACAATTAGCACATTCCATTTACAATCAAATGGTGCGTTCCTTTGTTGAGTAATTAATAAAATTGATGACCCCACAAACAACGGTAAAAATCGTGCATTGGAACGATAAGAACGTGTAGCGATAAGAGTCATTATAAGGCCTTGAAACAAACTGGATGACAAGGGCTTATGTCACTCGATATGACAGTGAGTTAATTGTTGGAAAACAATGTTTATGTTGCGTGAGTTGCCCATTTATGCTTTTCGGTAGACATTGCACTAGCACTTTAGTCTTTTAGTTTTTTTTTGTTTTGTTTTTTAATAACTGCATGCTGTAATCTAAGGTAATTAACCTAGTATTAATAAAGTAAAATACATGATGTTTTTAAGTCGCATAGTAATAGTAGTAATAGTTATAGTAGCGGTTGTTGTTGTTGTAGTAGTAGTAGAAGTTGTTGTTGTTTTTTAGTTGTAGTAGCAGTAGTAGTAGTAGTAGTAGTTGTTGTTGTAGTAGTAGTAGTAGTAGTAGTAGTAGTAGTAGTAGTAGTAGTAGTAGTAGTAGTAGTAGTAGTAGTAGTAGTAGTAGTAGTAGTAGTAGAAGTAGTAGTAGTAGTAGTAGTAGTAGTAGTAGTAGTAGTAGTAGTAGTAGTAGTAGTAGTAGTAGTAGTAGTAGTAGTAGTAGTAGTAGTAGTAGTAGTAGTAGTAGTAGTAGTAGTAGTAGTAGTAGTAGTAGTAGTAGTAGTAGTAGTAGTAGTAGTAGTAGTAGTAGTAGTAGTAGTAGTAGTAGTAGTAGTAGTAGTAGTAGTAGTAGTAGTAGTAGTAGAAGTAGTAGTAGTAGTAGAAGTAGTAGTAGTAGTAGTAGTAGTAGTAGTAGAAGAAGTAGTGGTAGTAGTAGTAGTAGTAGTAGTAGTAGTAGTAGTAGTAGTAGTAGTAGTAGTAGTAGTAGTAGTAGTAGTAGTAGTAGTAGTAGTAGTAGTAGTAGTAGTAGTAGTAGTAGTAGTAGTAGTAGTAGTAGTAGTAGTAGTAGTAGTAGTAGTAGTAGTAGTAGTAGTAGTAGTAGTAGTAGTAGTAGTAGTAGTAGTAGTAGTAGTAGTAGTCGTAGCAGTTGCAGATGCGGCAGCTGGAGGGCAGCAACAGCTACAGCAAAATTTTGTGAAGTATTAGCATTTGCATCAGTTGCAATTACACCGTGTTTTGGTTACGGCGGTAGTGGACGATAATAACTAAACAAAATTCAGATTGTTATGGTGATGATTGCGTGTTTGGTTGTTGAAGAGCTGGTGGTAGTCAGTTAAAACTTTAGTGCATTTTATAATTCGTTTTTCAGATGTTGCGTGGGCGTTTGTGACCGCGAGCGTCTTTGTAGTCTGTGTCAATGCAGGTTGGTAGGTTTTTATTTTTAATTATATAGTTTATGATATGCGCTTTGATAGTGACGTCCTTATGTATCGCGTTTATAAAATTGTCGCAGCTGTCTCGACCATAGGATCTACTCGAACGGATGATTAATATGTTGTTGTACTATTACAGACAAAACATACACGTATAATTGTACTGTGTTGATATGAGTTTCACCTACATTAATCATCTGTCTCGTGAAAATGTATTAAGTTTGATTTTTTTAAAGATATATAGCAAACAATGAAACTTCAGAAACTGTATCAAAAGAGAATTTATTGTTCTTGTAAAATATTTTACAACAGAACACAAATTATACATACACAAGGATTACACCTGGAATCACCGCCTCTGAACGGTCAATGCAAAACATTCGTGTTAAAATCGGTATAATGCCTGGCTGAACCTCATATAAGCCTCTTAATTAAGCACATACAAAACGCAGGTAGTACACAAGGGCATGTAGGAAATAAAGGTAATATGTGGACTTGTGTATTGTCCTTTACTTTAAACAATTGAAAATACATTTATATATATATAGGATCTGGCACGAGTTGTCATATCATACCATATTTTATTAAACGAGTTTAGGAATTTTGTTAGTAAACGAGCCTTTGGTATGATATGACAACGAGTGTCGGATCGTTTTATCACATGCTTTTAAATTAGCAAATTAAATAAATATTTACACAAACATTATGATAAATCCCGAATGTTTTGTTTTTTTTTTACATTTCGTGACGTCATTTGACGTTGCAACGTCATTTCAGCAAAATAACAAAATGCGATTGGTCAATAAACGAAAACTAAGCCAATGAAAACGCTTAAAAATATGTAATGGTTGTATAAGATGGGAAACAGGGTATAGCATGTGATAAAATGGACATTGTGTTATTTTGATTACTTTGTTGTTACTGTTCGATGTAAACGTATAGGTAATGTTTGCTGTTTGTGTTCATCACCGAGTAGTGTGTGCTCTGTCTTACGATATGGTGCTTCCCACTAACCACCCTTCAATAAACACTGTAGACCTTCGAAACTAATAATATTCTTTTGCTTGAAATGGATGTAGCGCCGTTAAATGTCGCATCGCCCTTATATGTCGCAGGCTACGAGATTTGTCGCAACCTTGACGATAAATGTCGCAAGAAACGATAAATGTCGCAAATCCTACTAACGATATATGTCGCAACTTTAACGATAAATGTCGCAGAAATTTCAACTGCCGATATATGTCGCAACATAAACGATAAATGTCGCACACCTTTGTAAGTCAAGTAAAAATTTAAAAATTGAAGTAAAATGACTGAAACTTTAAGGTTAGATTCTAGATTACCCGACGAGGTTCCACAAAAATTGTCAGTTTTAAGATAGTATTGTCCGAAATGGTCAGTTCTGGTCAATATTGGCCCAATCAAGTCTTATAATTCTTGGCTCAAGTAGCCAGTTGTTGATTTTTCTGTGCTAAATGGACTGCTGTTTTCAAGATTGGCCAAGGTTGTAAGATGTGATACAACATTAACATTATTACACCAACACAAATTACGATAAAATTATATTGAATATTGTGTGTTAGTTACATGAATGTAGTACATGTATCATTATCTTAGTTACTGTATTACTTTTTTGCAGACGCACTGTCATATGCCGTAGTTTGTACTGGCATACTGATGAACTGACTGAAGACTGATATGTTCTTTTTATTTTTTCAATATCGTCCCCTTCAATTTATGCTTAACATATAAGCAGCGGTATTCTATTTTGCCGATTCACTGACTCGCTGCAGAGTATCAATCTAGTGAAATATACCTCGTCACCGTTTATCAGTGAACTTAGCCTTCTGATAGTTATTTCTTTTACTTTCGTGAATAGTAAAGTATTTGGTGAGTAACAGTTCCAATGATCGTCCTCCGTACACAGTAACTTTGTTTTATTAGATTCCCGATCCTTTTGGAATTTGAAATCGTACTCGTCACGGGATTAAATCCTCTGGTAGAATTGCCATTCTTTCGATTTGATCTTTATGTTTCATTTTGACCACAGGAGCTTAAGGCACTGGTTTTTTGTGCGACAAGTTGTCTCCATATGGTAATCATTTGTGTCAAGTTATTTTAAAATCGCAAATACATCATTAACAGTCCGGAAAAAAAATTGGATGATAAGGTCATACATTAATATGCTGTACATACAGGAGCAGTGATAAATGCTGTTAAATGTTTTATTAACTTAGTATGATTTTATGAATATTTGCTAAAAGGAAATACAAAAATGTGTGTTTTTTCCACAGTATTTTTACCCAAAGAACATATTAAACATGCAAGAAAATACATAACTTACATTTTGATGACCTAAAGTATTGCTGACTTTTAAACTGATTAATTCAGACACGCATGCATCATTTATATAAGCTTTCAAATAAACATGGTAAATTTGTGGTTATTTTGTTACATAATCAGCATTTAAAGATGTTATCGTAATTATATTGGCACAGTGTCTTAATGGTTACAAAATACCTGAAACCCAAAGATATAAACAGAAAGAAACATATTATTACACATTCCCTCGTAACAAACCCAACTATCCCGAACCAATTAACATGCCATAAAGTCAAGTTCTTTGCGCAAACCAGATATAATTACTGACTAGTGAGGTTACAGAAAATATAGTTTACATTTATTCAACCCAAGGCCGACCTTAACCGGATATATAGGTATCCAAAATCTAGAACACGTTCAAGGTGCCTGATAAAAATGATACTATTTCATCATATTGATTAAAATAATGTCACTGGTAGATTAATATTACTTGCAAAATAATGAAATATGATACATGTTATGGTGTTTAATTTAATTACTTATTTTACCTGTGTATTTTTACCACGTTAAACCTTAAATCATGTGTATTCATGTATTATCTTCTTCACGTAATTGTCTCACGCGAAACGTTTATTTTTCGAATATATCAAACCAAAGCTAATTTTATCGAAAGTAAGAACTGCAGATTTTTGCCCCGCGGATCCAAACTCCGCGCGGAGATTTGACTGGTTCCGAGCAGAGCTGTATATCAAATCTTGCCGTTATAACCAGACACGTGATGATAGCCTAGCCACGTGGTACAATAATTGCGTCTTACAGTATCAACGACCAATCAGTTGTTATTTTTACTTTTCTTTTAATTAAGGTATTTATTTGTTATAAACCTTAACTTATACACTGTTTTCAAAATAAAAAATTATATAATAATACTTTTCATAATAAATACTTAAACAAAAAATCCTGCCAGATCTGGAAAGATTTTCTTGTGATTTCTTGGGAGTTTGCCTCGGATCAGTAAAGACTCGCTGGTAAGGTACTTGAGTTGTAACGATAATGTTGTGGTAGTGTGCAAGCAAATAAAGGGCCATAGTCCGGAAACTGTCGGTTGCTTCTTTTGGCCACTTAAAAAAGGGTCACTGCACGATAAATAAAAACAATGAAATCGCTAAATTGGATTAATGATCGTGTAGACGTGACGAATTCCGATAGTGTGTGCCTATATAAGCTGTATAGGTGTTTGTGTTCTATTCAAGTACGTGTTCATCAATAGACCGGGAAATCTCTTAATTGGGACTAGGGATTATACAATTTGGTCGCTGTACGTTACCATATAAATAATTGCGCTGTTAGCAATTTGGCTTAATGGTCTGTCACGTACACCAACTTTGCAGGGACTTGTGTAAGTCTTTAGCCCAGGATCTCTCCGACACATGGGCAATATTTACATTAAACACTAGATAAAAAAAGTGTTGCCGGATGACTAATCACGTACAAAGACTTAGTTTCAATAACCAAACGAAAAAGTCACGTGGCTGTCATGTGTTCTACTAGCACGTATAAGTCGATGGTTTGAAAACTCGTGTGTGAAAATTTTGGCAACTGAAACATTGGCACTAAACGTTAAAATTAAAAAAGAAGTCTAACGTATATTAATGGTCACGTGCATGTGACGAATTCAGACGGCACGTCACTATCAGCGTGGTGGTTGTTTGTGTTCTCTACAAGAACTTGATAGTCAATTGTTCGAGAAAAGTCTTGATTCGAACTTTTGGCTACTGAAATATGGGCGTAGGACATTTAGCAAAATAATAAAAGCGACAAAGTGAATGTGTGAGCAAATACATTGGATGTGTGACCTGTATTTAAATATTTAATAGTGGTATTTTAGCCAAATATGGTGACTCGGTCGAATCAGTTAAACATTTTCTCAATTTAACGGGCATGCTTCCATAACGGTATATTACCTCAATCGGATACATTGATAACTTCACTTACATACAAGCGCCACGCTTCTATACCAAGCTTATTTGCGTTACTAGTTGTGTGGCGCCCTAGAAAGCGAATGGTACATGAAAATCCACCTATCAAACATCATAAAAGACAACGTCTAAGTGCCACGCCAGTTAAAAAACAATACAATCAAATTGACGTGCAATAAAAGTGGAATGAACAACCAAAAATGGTAAAGCCTGTTCAATACTCTTACAAGGTTGATGAGACAAAATACTACCATTATTGCGATTCGGAATAAGTGACGTGATTCGGAATACCTGACGCGACCCGAGATGCATTTTACTACATAGGCTAACGTTTATTGTTTATTTATGTCTTTGTAGAACTAGTATTGTACGTTAAAAAAAGGCGGATTTTGTAAATTAAGTAGTTAATATTTCTATAAATAGCGCATGGTAACGATTTTATAATACGTGTATTATTACCCATGCGTTTTTTACGCATAAATAATCGAACAAAAAATCATAGACTTTATATCTGTATATATATAGCACAACATTGGGATTAATTGTCTTTTTTTTAGCAAAATATATTGTATACTAGCTTTTATAAAATTAAAAAAATATATGATCCTGGTAAGCTAGATATTGCGACTTGCTTTGAAGATTTAATAATTCAAATCTATATTTCCTCAAGATATAAAGATTATTATCCAAAACCACTTTAAATCGTGGTTAAATAACTAAACGCCAATGTTTGAGCAACCCTGAATATTAAAATGACACTACTTAAAATGTAAGGGTTAACTCTATGTATGCAAGTAAAATATGTAAATTCTCTCGCAACCCTGGGCATTAGACTTAATGGAATTTATTTAAATACTAACTAAAAACTGACCATTGTAATGGAAGTCGGCCCAAAGAACCTCGTTGGGTAATCTAGATCAGACCTTAAAGTTTTAGTCATTTTTACTTCAACTTTTCATTTTTAACATGACTTACAAAGGTGTGCGACATTTATCGTTAATGTTGCGACATATATCGGCAGTTGACATTTTTGCGACTTTTATTGTTTAAGTTGCGACATATATCGTTAGTAGGATTTGCGACATTAATCGTTCCTTGCGACATTTATCGTCAAGGTTGCGACAAATCTCGTAGCCTGCGACATATAAGGGCGATGCGACATTTAACGGCGCTACAATGGACCTTGAGGATTGTGCCATCCCACGCACGCTATCCACGTTTACCCATGTATTTTGATTCTCATGATTTCCTTCCAAGCCGAATTTGTCCAGGATTATTCCAGGTACTAATGCTCATTATTAACATTTATAACACGCACAAACGTTGAGAGGACGTTTTGAAAGAGATGTATTTATAAAAGAAAGATTTTTCAGTTATAATGTCGCCGTGTGCTGCGGGTGGGATTAGGGGTATCAAGAGGCTGGTGACCACCAACCAAACTCACACGCAACGGCAGCGGGTTTTAACCACAGGTCCAATGTCAACTGCTTCGACCCCAAAACATTTGGCCAATGTGCATTTGTGTGCGCTCTTTTAATGATGTTGCTTTTCGATGTTAAAATGTTTGGTTGTTAAAACTCAAATGCATATCTTAAAGTAAAAAAAATACGTCTACTTTTAAGCGTTATGTGTTTATTTAAAATCGTATGCGGCCCTATTGCAATTGTATGTTGTTTAAGTTCTATGCTTAACTTATATACTATTTCAATATGCGTGTTTGGATCCTGTTTCTGTTTCAGAAACAGGTCGTTTGGGCCGCTTCTTATGTAAGTGCTTCAAATACTTGTGTTATAATTATATGACGTTTATAATAATGTATGTATTAAATAAAAGCCTATAGTAATCTTAGAAAAAGTATTCTAGAATGACATGCATAGTTTTTAAATAAAGATTAGAAACTTAGATCTTGAATAATGAATTTATAACCAAAATATACTATTGCCCCCACCCCAAATAACAGTATGCATTTCTTTTACTTGAATTTAATTTTACTTCTAAAAATTCATGAATCCTAAGATGTTGGTGACGATAATGACGATAATGGTGACGATAATGGTGACTATAATGATGACGATAATGACGATGATGATAAAAATGATGATGATGATGATGATGATGATGATGATGATGATGATGATGATGATGATGATGATGATGATGATGATGATGGTGGTGGTGGTGGTGATGATGATGATGATGATGATGATGATGATGATGATGATGATGATGATGATGATGATGATGATGATGATGATGATGATGATGATGATGATGATGATGATGATGATGATGATGATACAAATATTCACCCTCGTCTACTCCTCACGTGGATGCAGTGGACGACTACCACTGGTCTCCATGGTCTCCGGACTCCCCCTGCGATTGCTCCACAAACATTCAGTACTTAAGTCGGTCATGCCTTGATGGTCAAGGACACTTCGTTCCGAATAACTTCTGTGGGGATAATTACCAGCAAAAAATGACCTGCATCTGTAACGGTTTGTTACTTAAGAATCCGATTTCAAATTTACGTATTTACACATGTTCATGTATTCTCAGCGTAATATACATGTCTGTAAATGCGCATCTCCAAAAACAAGATTGAAAAATGTTTAATTACAACAAACGTATTTTGGTATTTCATCTAAAAACAATCAGCAAAAACAAACGCTATAATGTAAAAACACAATATATATAAACCACTCGTGTATTCCAATATGAACTTGTATATTTAAACGTGCACCCATGTAATTCGATGTGCCCCAGTGTGATATAAAATGTGCTCTCATTGTGTATATTGTGCACTTATGTCCAATGTGCACTTATGAAGTCCAATTTGCCCTTTGTAGTCCATAATGCACATGTGTGGTACATTGTGCACCTGTGTAGTCTAAGGTGGCCCCATGTAGCCCAATGTGAAACACTATAGCCTAATGTACCCTCTTGTATTTCAATGTGCACTCATGAACTCATATGCGCACTCATGGGGTCCTATATTCACTCATGTAGTCTAATGTGCCCTCATGTAGTCAAATGCGCCCCAATCTAGCACAATGTTTCCTCGTGTTGTCAGATGTGACCCCATCTTGTCCAATGTGCCCTCATATTATCGAATGTGCCTTAATGTAGTCCATTGTGCCCTTATATAGACCAATGTGCTCTCACGTAGTCAAATATGCACTCGTGCAGTCCAATATGCATTCATGTAGTCCAATATGCAGTCACGTAGTCCCATGGGAACTGATTCAGTCCAATTTGCAATTATGTGGTCCGGTATGCACTCATGCAGTTTAATCTGAACTAATGTGGTCCGGTATGCACTCATGTAGTCCAGTATGCACTCAGATAGTTAAATTCAATCATTAACTCGTATGCAAACTCATGTGGTAAAATGTCCTTCCACGAAGCCCAATGTGCATTCATGTACTCAACTGTTTTCTCACGTTGCTCAATGCGCATTTATGCAGCCCAAAGTGCACTTATGTTTTTTCAATGTACTGTCATGTAGCCCAAATAAGCGTTCCTATAGACCAATGTGCACTCAGGAGGTCCTATGCAAACTCTTGAAGACAAATTTGCTCTCGTTATGCTTAGTGTGCACACGTGTAGTTAATGTGAATCCAATGTGTACTTATGAAGCATCATGTCTTTGAATGTATTTGGATCAGTACCCATGCTGTTCCGTGTGCACAAATGTAGATCAATGTACTCTTGTAAAGTCTGAATTCGATGTGCACTTTTACTTTTCAATCTTCTCTAATGTGATCTTGTAAGCACTCAAGTCATTCATTATTGCCCAAAATTACAAAATTCGACATTATTTAAAACCGCTTCGTCATCGAAATAAATAATATTGCGCGACTTTAATGTAATAATGTATAATACAATTTAAACAGACACAATTCAGGTGCAGTTGTTAATTTATGACAGGACCTTCACCACATATGCCACATGCGTGCGTAGATCAGCTCCCATCATGCTTCGCTATACTGTGTGCCACGGTACCGGGTTACGCCGAGCAATATTGTGCGTCCACGTGCGGTCATTGTCAGTCGTCGACTCAGAGCACTCCAGGTAGGCAGAAGCGTAGTTAATACTAGTTATCCCGACACTCACAAGAAACCATGATCGTGCAATACCCATCCACCTAATTTTTTGAATTCTCCGGTCTTCTGGGCTTCTTTGATCGCTTACTTACGCTCGATTGGTCATAATCGGCTCGGGTACTACTTACATGTATCCCGGGTACTCTGAAGCATACTTACATGTACCCCGGGTACGGTAAATATACTAATAATGTACCCTGGAATTTTAACGCTGAATCGGTCGTTGTCGGCTTAAAAAAAATTATGTTCACATTTATGTCAATTTTCTGTTAAATGGTCTCTATATTATCGAAACTCATACTCAAAAAGCATGTTGATGCAGTCTTTTAAAAAGTTTGTTTAAGATAAACAATTTCGTTTTACGGTAAAATGTAGCGCGTTTTACGACATCGGATTTTGGGCGGGAATACAACTCGGGTACGTCTAATATCGACCGGGTACGTTTAAGTATATTAACCGTATCCGGGGTACATGTTAGTATACTTTAGAGTACCCAGGGTACATATGAGTAGTACCCGAGCCGACAATGACCAATCAAGCCTTACTTACTACATTTAAAAAAATATCTAATCAACATTATTTATCATAGGTATATGTTTGGTAAATGTCCCCTTCATGAAGCAAATTTAAGTTCTAGTTTTATAGCGGATTAAGAATGTTTCCGCACCCGCGGTGAAGTGAAAATTACCGGTATATAAGTATGACCTACGTCCCTCATTCAATATGTAATCCTTCCGTTTTTCTACCTACGTCCCTCCTTCGATATGTAAATCCTTCCGTCTTTCTTTCCGTCTATCCGATTGTCCGAGACAATGTCGCGACAGTTCTCTGATGGGTAAACACGTGACATTTGAGTTCCAAAATTATGTACTTTCATCTGATTGCCATTTGTGCATTCGTCAATTGATGTTGCAAACCATTAACGCGCGAAAAATGTATCTGCAAACAGGTGTACACTCGAATGACCTCTGGTCGACATGGACGGGATTTACAGCGTGTTCTGTCACGTGTGGTCAGGGATACAAACAGAGGTATCGCAGGTGTATGACAGGCAGCGGCTCGTGCTACGGTTCTTCGACTGAAAATCAAATGTGCGATATGGGACAATGTCACGGTAACTAAATGTTTAATGTGTTATTGTGTAATATAATTTTTTGTTTTTAACTAAATCGTTAAATAAGCCGTGGCGTTCCCGCGTTCCCAAGTTCGTTCCCGCTCAGTAAGACAGTTATGGTCGTAATATAATTTTTAAAGATTGATGTTTCGTCGTTTTCATGCTAGTTTACAAGTTTAAAGTGTACATGCTTATGCCAGTAATTTACAAGTGCCCTACTTTAAGATAATTCCTGGACAAATCCCCAGATAAGTAATTTGGGACAGGAAGCCTACATTGCTATGAAAAATCCTTCATTTTAAAGTCCATATTCGATAAATACCAACAAATCACTATATTCTCCAATGCGTTATAGAGGCGTCTAAGCCCAAAAAGTTCAATTTCATTTTACTTGTTATACCACCAACCAAGTGGTATCAATATTTTTAGAGCAATCGAATTACCCCGGTAGTTCTTAGCAACGCAAAAAAACGTCCCCAAATGAAATACTACCATAGAGTTTCCTGTATGCTGCATCGCATTTAAGAGTTGCCGAATAACGCAAAATAAACCACCCTTTATTCAACACTAAGCTGGCATTCTATTAACTCTCTATTGTAATTAAGCCTGTCCTTAATATCGCCCTATTGACGTTTCTGTTCGATGTGTACACTTCATATTCTATATTTTTCCATTTCAGTGGACGGTCACTGGGGCCCGTGGTCGCCATTTACCTCGTGTAGCCATTCATGCGGAACCGGTATGAAGATTCGCTCCCGCACCTGTTCGTACCCGATACCGTCCGCCCCCGGGGCGCCCTGTCCTGGGGATAGCTATGACAGACAGGCGTGCAATGTCCAATCTTGCATCAGTGAGTTATATTACGTGTTTAAGTATTAAACAAGATATGATAGCATTTAATTTCTAAGAGTTTAAACTAAACATCATTGTTGTGAAAATTCCACTTTAAATACACAAAATAATATTTTTTTAGTTTCGTTTCTTGGCAACAATCTTCTTCGTTATCGACATTTGATTAATTAATAAATGCACTGATATGTTCTATGCTCAAAACATAGCGCTAAAGTGTTTTGAGTTGCAATCATTTATAGATTAAGTGATAAGTAATCCTTAATTTCGTTGTTAAATTACTTAAAGGGACATTTTCACAGATTTTGGCATGTATTGAAGTTTGTCATTAAATGCTTTATATAAATAAATCTAAACATTTGATCTAAAAAAAAACTCCAGTAAAAAACAAGAATACAAAAAAGTAACCCTCAACTGGGCTCGAAAAACTGACCCGTGGAGTAAAAGTATAACGCTTAAACAACTCGGCCATCCGTACTGATACAATGAAAGTTGTATTTTATACTTTATATAAGCAATCGTCGTAGTGTCACAAAATATAACGACAACAAAAGAACTCTTAAAATCATTCCATGGTTTCGCGGTGCAACGCTTTATATTTTTCAGGTTTTTAAATCGTCAAAAGATGAATATAATGGATATTTTAGAGCATGGTAAATGTTCAGTGTTACTGTTTCCACACAAATATTATAACTACAACGAACATTTGCGAATCTGAAACATTTTTTATATTTTGTCAATTTACCAAAACGTGAAAAGGTCCCTTTAAAATAAAAAGTAGCACAATACCGTTGCATCATTTCTGCCGGGAAAAGCCGGGAATAAAAGAAAGCTATGCCGATATAGCTTAACGTTTACTTTTGTGCCAATATCGGTCAAAATCTTCTTGCACACGATCGATCTCAATCGTCATCGTTAAATGAAAATGTCGTCTTTAGCACATCCAAGTTTGGCTGTACAAGAACACTTTCGGGGACATTTGCTCTCGGTCTGATACGCTCTGGTCAATACCGCGTTATAACCTATATAGTGTATATACATATACACATATTACTCTATCATTATGCCCAGTTGACGGTCAGTGGAGCACATGGACGGACTGGTCAAGGTGTTCGGTCACCTGCGGACTGGGAACGATATCACGTGATCGAACTTGCACCGCTCCGGCGCCTTCGAATGGTGGTCAAGACTGCTCAGGAGAGAAAACGCAAAGACACGACTGTGCGGACGGTGCTTGTGCAGGTGCTTCTCGATAATCGTCGCTACAAACCCTTTAGAGGGATTGCACGATTTATAATTAACATATTTCATTTCCATAAAGTTAGAATCCATTTAAATTTAGATATTGAAATACTAATGTTCATCAATAGTTTGCTAGTTTCGTTTCCTTTTAAATGATCGTTTTTTACATGTATATTAAAGTGTGTGTTTTACAAGTTGATTAAATGAATCAATTTAACAATTCAGACATATTAATCAGACAGTTTCTTAGAAAAACGATTGTTCTCACAGAATGGGGTCACTGGTTCGACGGATCTTGTTCGGTCTCCTGCGGTGAAGGAATACGTGAACGATTACGTCACTGCAGCACCGGACGTGACATAGACTGCCCTGGTACCGCTCAGGTTACTGTGAACTGTACCGCGCTAATTTGCGTTTGAATTTTAAAAATATGCAAAATAAATTGTAAACACACACGTTTTCATTTAGAATTCGACATATATCCCTCAACATCGGGTACAAAAGTTGACTTTTGCCAAAAGTCATAAAATGTCCCATTACAAAACTAGTCGTTAATGATAATATCTTATAAGACACTGCCACCAATGACCATATTGACGCGATATTAAAGGGGCCTTTTCACAGATTTTGGCATGTATTGAAGTTTGTCATTAAATGCTTTATACAATGTATTGATAAATGTAAACATCGGATCTAAAGAGCTACAGTAAAAAAAACACAAGAATAAAATTAAAGAAAGAAAATAAAGTAAAATAAAGTACCTTTGGAGTAAAAGTTTATCGCTTAGATCACTCGGCCATCCGTGCTCATGCAATGACTGATGTATTGTATGCTTTATATAACCAATCCTCGTAGTATCACAAAATATAACGAAAACAACAGAACTCTCTAAATTATTCAATCGTTTCGCGTTTCAACGCTTTATAATTTTTTGGGTTTTCAATCGTCAAAAGATGCATTTAATGGGTATTGTATAGCAGGGTAAATGTACAGTATTACTGCTTCCTCACAAATATCTTAACTACCATGAAAATTTGCGAATCCGAAACAATTGTATATATTTTTTTATTAATTTATCACAACGTGAAAAGACCCTTTAATTAAAAATTGAGCTTGCATAATTTTTCTTCCTGCGAAGTATTGGCTACAAAATAACTTTCACTCAATTTCACCAATGACATGAAGTTAACAAAGGGTTGTTACTTGATTATCATAAAAGGAATATCCGGCGTTAAAAAATGGGTTCCTTTATTCCAATAGGTCAACATGCTATGATGATTTTTTTTAAATAAAAACACAGATATAAACTGGTTTGTAAAAAAAATATACATATTATTTGTTTTGTTAGATATTATCCTTTTTATGTCGGAATTGCACGTTTCGACCTAACCGAGGAATTATCCTCAAGCCGCTGACCATTGAAGAGTATATATTATTTTTGGCAAAACAACAATATTACACTATGATAGGAGTATGCATTGTATACATTATCACAGAGATATATACAAATGTAGATAACCACTAATCAGAGACCTATCAATTATAACTGATTCGTGTAATCGCGAGTTCCCGTCGAAACCCCCGAGATTTAATTCACGCGATCAACAATGTCGTCTGCTCATCAATAATGGTCGTCAATCGGCTTGTTTTTTTCTGAGCAATCGTTTATTGACTTTTATAACACCTAAAATAGCAAGAAATAAAATTTTACATTTACTACGGAATCCGGATAGTGCAATTTATAATCTCGCCCTTCTTTTATCAAGGGCGACACACGACACACGAAGCGACACACGATATTTTGCGCGATACACGAAGCGACGCGCGAGAATGTACCACTAAATATCGCCCATGTGTAGGTTACCCAAAAGGCGATATATCGTGGTAAATATCGCGTGTCGCTTCGTGTATCGCGCAAAATATCGTGTGTCGCTTCGTGTATCGCTCAAAATATCGTGTCTCGCGGTTCAAATGACGACACACAAAACACGAAGAGTAATTTACAGATAATAGTCCGACTCCGTTTATGTTGTTCGTGAAAACTTTCAGGTTTTTTAGGAAAGAAACACGTTCACGTGCATCGCTTTTAGAGTAATAAGACAAAGGTCTTGTTTTTCATTTCACATTTTATGAGAAGGTGACGTGTGTCATCTTATCTTGGTAATATTATCTACACATGTGCAAACATTTTAGGTCACATGGAAAGGCATTAACGCTGTTAATAAACCCACGTGGAACATCACCTACCACGGAGAGAATGCGACCACCCCTCTCTCACCATGCCATAATCTTGATTAAATTTGTAATCCGTTAATATGGCAGGTACAATAAGTAAATATGTTCGTTGATGTTAAACATTTCTGACTTTTTTTATTTAGAACATATTACAGCAAAATATATTAAAGGGACCTTTTCACAGATTTTGGCATGTATTGAAGTTTGTCATTAAATGCTTTATATTGATAAATGTCAACATTGGATCTAAAAAGCTCCAGTAAAACATCAAGAATAAAAGAAAAAAAGTAACCCTCAACAGGGCTCGAACCACTGAGCCCTGGTTTCCTGCAGTAAAATTATACTACTTCGACCACTCGGCCATCCGTTCTAATACAATTAAGAATTATTTTATACTTTATATAGGCAATCCTCGAAGTTTCACACAATATAACGACAACAACAGAAGTCTCCAAATTATTCAATTGTTTCTCGTTGCAACGCTTTTAATTTTCATGTTTTTAAATCGTCAAAAGATGCGTATAATTAATATTTTAGAGCATGGTAAATGTTCAGTGTTACTGTTGCCTCACAAATATCATAACCAAAACGAAAATTTGCGAACCTGAAACTTTTTTTTTATTTTTTCAATTTACCAAAACGTGAAAATGACCCTTTAATGTATACCAGATAGGGAGCATAGCTGAACTTCAATTTAAAATCACTCAGTTCACTGCAGGCTATATATTTTTGTGTTACCCTTAAAATGATACTCAAATAAGAAATATTCATTTAAACAGTATTTTAGGCAAGTGGAGACATGTTCATTTATTCATAAAAATGACTGATCCTTAAAGCTAAAAATATTTCGCTAATGAATCTCCGAATGTATAAAATCCCCAAATTATTGTCCGACTAAATGTTTATATTAAATTGAAAATGATTTTAAGATATAAAATGGTAACAAAGATATTATAAAGCTTTTTTTGGAAAATGTCAGTCCTTTTCAATAATTCGCGGCCTTAAATCAGTTAACATGTCTGTAATTCATACCTCCGAAGTATTTAAGTTAAAAGCACAAGTTTAGTTTTGTTATCACAATTATAATTATTGTTTAAATGCTGCATTACGTAAAGAAATAGTAATGGTTTATGCAAGGATAACAATGTCAGAGTCTACTTGCTGCATTGACAAATATTTGATAAATCTATTATATAATTATTTCATCGCTTCATCACTTGTTTTATTAAAGCTGTAATAATGAGCGAAACTGTATTTCACAATTCACTTGTTTTCAATTTGATTATACGCAGTCATAAAATCATATTTATGGGAAAAAAGCTGTAGAACGAGTGATAACGTCATGCTAAAGAGGACAGCAAGATAGCCTGTGATCTTACGCAGTCTTGAATTAAAGATCTAACAATAAAAATATGTATAGATCTTTTATTAACGTTTCAAATAATTGTTTATTAATATCTGAGCACTATTACACGTTGGTGTTTTAAGGTATTTAAAAAAGTTCGGACATTAAAAATTCTCTTTGTTGCAAAATGTTCTAGTTTATTTCAATGAATGACATCAATAAAACGTGCCTGCCATTCCAAACATGTTCTACATATACTTAATGATTGGAGTTTATACTTAGAATAGATGTCCTATAAAAATGACCTAATCCGATTGGCTGAGAGCGGTCACGTGCCCATGGTGTATTTTCCATACACCACGAGCAATTTCCATACACCCCAAGTAATCGAGTTGTCGGTTGAGATATAATCGTTACACAGTTAGTAAATGATGGCCTCTTCCCTCTCGTATGGTATGAAATTACGGATGGTGTAAATCCCATACACCATCAGTAACTAACATTGTAACTAATAATACACATGATGAAAGCACCGAGAATAAGCTATGGTTATCCGGATGAGATGCATTTGCGTGGGGTGTCTAACTCTTTAAGATAAAATATTTCAACAATCATATCACAGAGATCTGGGCAAAACATCAACAATGATCAAAATCTCTAAGCTGTTATTTGCAGTGCATTTGCATTGCCGCAGTCTTATTTTCGTATCAGCATAACAGTTCGTTGGAACGCTTATTACGTGAAATGTTTTCCACTTACTTATTATTTCAAATCGTAAAATCTATGCTATATTTTAGCTATGCTTGGCGAAGACGTGTTACCGAATAGCTATTATACTGGAACATTAAGGCGATATTAAGGTATTCTTAACAACTGTATCTAACGAATAGTGTATGGAAAGGAAAACCAAGTATTCCCGATATACATCTGTTTTATCGCGATGTGAATTACTTTTAACATGATAAACATTTTATTTAGATAAAAGTGGTTCCGTGACAATGATCACTCGGCGGGAGAATCAGAAGTGAGTTCGAATCCCACAATACATTTCAAATACGTGTCTTCAGAGATTTTAGATGCTCTTTACTCGAACAAATCAATTGCGTTTGCATATTAATGCCACACCGTATTTTTATACTCAATACATAGTAAGTTATGTATTTCGTTCATTTGTTGAAATCGACTATTTGAAATACGTATTTGATGCTAATGGATGTTATGAAATGCTAATTGTGATACGCATTTGATGTACCAAGTATTTTTGTATGGCAAAATGATTCAGCGTAACGTTTACTTAAAATGCTTATCATTTAAATTCACCAATCGGCCTCATTAAATGTGTTTTGTACTTCGTCAAACCACGGAAATTTTTGTGGTGGACAGATGGCGAGATAAGAACGTATCAGATGGGTCACAGTAAGTAAACATTGAGACCGACGGTCTTTACTACATACGAAGCAGACTCGAATGTTTGTAGTCGGATAAGAATGAGTTTTGTTTTGTGTAAGTTGTTCTTAAACACTTTGATAATTTGTGTCTTGTTCTGAGAAAACTGGGAATAATGCTTGTGCGTAAAGTGTCGTCCCAGATTAGCCTGTGCAGTCCGCACAGGCTAATCAGGGACGACACTTTCCGCTTTAACTAGATTTTCGGTAAAAAGGGACTTCCTTAAAACGAAAAATACCGATTAAAGCGGACTGCACAGGCTAATCTGGGACGACACTTTACGCACAAGCATTATGAGACATTTTTTCTGAGATGAGAATAAGCAAAAGTAGAAGTAGAAGTAGCAATGCAGAATATATGGTTGGTGACCTTTAATAACATGTGATAGCAGACGAGTATGATATGGCGTAGGAAAAGGCGAGGCTTGGAGTGTCCTTTAGCGCGCCATGACAAAGTATTCTGGTATCATATGATATGAATAGACACCAACCATACATTAATTATAATACAAGACTATTATATTATAGTACTACGTTTCTTTTTGCACAAACATAGTTAAAAGCTAGCCCTTACACGAGTAAGATATAACAAATAAAATAACTAGCGATTTACAGTACAGCACAATGTGCAAATGAGACGGATTGACGACGTCAACATAGATCGATTTGTATTGAACACGAAATGGTTCTAGATAACATCATGAAAAATGACATTTCAATATACGTTGAATTTTGGGGAAAAATTTAAGCGAGAAAGTCTTACATGTTGTGAGATTAATATAACAAAACTAACATTATATCGTTTATCTATTAACACTATGAAATGGTGGTTTCCTAAGTGTGAAATGTTACAAAAACACAAAATGAGCTATCATGACCATTATAAATTACCACAAATTCTTAAAGGGATCTTTTCACGGTTTGGTAAAAACACAAAATTGAAAAAAGTTGTTTCAGATTCGTAAATTTTCGTTTTAGTTATGATATTTGTGAGTAAATAGTATTACTGAACATTTACCATGGTCTAATATAGCAATTATATGCATCCTTTGATGCTTTAAAAACCTAAAAAATTATAAAGCGTTATAACGAGAAACGATTGAATAATTTGAAGAGTTCTGATGTTATCGTTTAAATTTGTGAAACTACGAAGATTGCTTATATAACGTATAATATGCGCGTCTCATGTATGCTTGGAAGGATGGCTCAGTAGGCTAATGCGTTTTTACTCCATGATTCCGGGGTCACTGGTTCGAGCCCTGGTGCGGGCAACTTATTTTTTACTTTTTTACATTTTATTTTTGATTGTTTACTGGAGCTTTTAAAATCCAATGTTTACATTTATCAATATAAAGCATTAAATGACAAACTTCAAAATATGTCAAAATCTGTGAAAAGGCCTCTTTAACAAGAGAGTCTTTGATTCACATTTTTTTTACCTTGAAATGGTGCATTCAATTTAAAATACTGACGAATACTCTTGAGCAAGATGGAATGATCAACTCGGTGGTGAAAGCAAACATTCAATGATTACGGAGTTGCATTTTTAATTTTCGTTGCGTTTGTGATGTGGATTTGTATTGCATTTTGGGGGGCAACCATCAACAATAATAATCTTAAGCAATTGTTTTAGGACATAATTATCACATTGTAACGAAAATGGATCAGTTTCATGACGTATTCTCAATTTATGGCGTATATTTATTGCGAAAGTTGTGGGACATTAACGGCTGCAATCCAAACTTTTAACACACTTATGTAGTTCGATTGTGTTACTCTGTTGCAAACGCAACGACAAACCAGCTTTAACATGATTTACACTCTAATTATCACATTGAATTATTGTGGAATGTAGAAGTTATGGTTAGACTTTAAACTTTTGCATTAAAACATGCACATTATTGTTTCAAATTAACTTTTAAAATGGTGCATTGTTGAAATGATATTTTCATGATATGTTTAACATTGCCGTTTCTTTACCATTCACGTACTATTTCACGAATGTAAATTTAGTAAAATATTTGAGTGTCAAACTTTGAAATCTCACATCATTCATAAATACCTGTTAAGCCTCTGTCCCAGATCGATTGTCTTCAAAAAAAGTTCCAAGCGGTCTTTAATAAGGAATGATTTAACAATGCAGATAAGCTTAATAATCCCGAATGCGGGCGGAGCTAACATTGTGTTATCGTTCAGCGTCAGGCACATTTTGGAAATGGGTTATCGGTTTTGGGTATGATACCAATAAAAACTGGGTCAGAGTCTATAATGTAATTGTGCACTCGTGGCATAATAAACAACACAATTTAATAAATCTAACAGCACTAGCCATAGTTTCGCTAGCACTGCACTGTTATTATGTTTGTTGTTATAGCATATTTGGTCGTTTTGGTGGGTTCTGTGGTGTTTGAAGAACACATTCTCACAAACACACACACAACACAAAACAACATCGTCAGATAAAGTAAAAAGCATGGGGCTACAATGTGATCTTTACTTCAGATGGTGTTGCTGCTTTTCTTACCGTTTGCCTGTCATGGGCCTCAAGCAATGCAGGTCGGTGGCGTTTTCGATTGCATATCTACGCTTTATAAGAAACGTCATCGCTTGAAACGTGTGACGTTACTGTAACTGGTCTTGACGACTTGATTGTGCTCTATTTAATATATTTCACAATATATAAATTATATCCAATATTGTTTAAAATTGGGCCAGTTTGACTTAATGATTGTTATTAAAGTTTGCGAAAACTATTGTTAGGATTTTGCTGTTTTGAAGGCTATGTCGTCTAGTTCGTTCTCATATTAAATAACTACCTGCATGTATATACAGAATATTCCATTTCTGAAATGTATTAAGCTTGATGGATTTTTTTCTAGTTGACACCATCATAGTTTTGGGGCAAATAAAAACTGTTTACAATCATAATTATTTTAAAACTTGACGCCGTAACACTTATTTTAACGTATAGTAATGTTAACCAAAAACCAGATTATTATCTTACAGAAATCAGCACGATTCCAATCAATTGCTTCTCTTGCATTCAATTTCAGAAATAAATCGTTTAGAGCGGTTCCTAGGTACGTTATTTAATTAAAGTCCTGAATTTGATCATTAAACCTTCGCTAACACGGTTGTCCGCCTTACAACAGATATCATTAATTTGTTCTAAACGGATACAAATGGTTACCAGCTTAAACCAAACTTGATTTTTAACTCGTGTATTTTACATAAGTGGACTCAGGGAACAGTTATCATTGGAGCCCCTGGTCTGTTTCACCTTGCGACTGCTCTGCACACCTACAGAAAAATTACCGCATGTGCGTAGCTGACACCGGGCAACTGGTACCGGAGTTTGCTTGCGGGAATGGTCTTGCGCAGTACTATAGCGGCTGCAGTTGTCCGTATACTCAAGGTATATCTATTAAGATTAAAATGTTGATCGCTCTTTGTTTGTCGGCCATTTAACAATGATGTTGATTGCTTATGTTGTTTACACTTGAAAGAAGGACGAATTATATTATAACAATACATCTATTTCATTGTCAACATAATGTTTTTTTTTGACATTCCTTTAACTTCTAACAAGAATATAGGAAAAATATAGGTTTTCAACTGACATAGTTGCAATAAAAAAGCACGGACTGGAACGTCAGCGACGCATTTACGAACATCGAGATTAGTGTCGGTGATGATGCTTTGGATGATATTAAGTAGTGTCTCAATTCGCGTACGAAAATTGCGCAGCATCGTGCGGTCATTGTGGTCCAATGACACCTCGTAAGATTTGTACAAAATAATCGTTTATACTTTTTTGGAAACGCATATTGAACTATATAATGCGCGCGAATGTTTTTTTATATCCCCCACCACTATAGTGGAGGACATATTGTTTTTGCCCTGTCTGTTGGTTTGTTTGTGTGTTTGTTTGCGTCAAACTTTAACATTTGCCATAACTTTTGCAATATTGAAGATAGCATCTTCATATTTTGCATGCATGTGTATCTCATGGAGCTGCACATTTTGAGTGGTGAAAGGTCAAGGTAATCCTTCAAGGTCAAATGTCAAATATATGAGTCAAAATCGCTTATTTAATGTGCACGTTTGCAATATTGAAGATAGCAACTTGATATTTGGCATGCATGTGTATCTCATGGAGCTGCACATTTTGAGTGGTGAAAGGTCAAGTTCATCCTACAAGGTCAAATGTCAAATATATGGGTCAAAATCGCTCATCTAATTGACGATTGCAATTTTTAAGATAGCAACTTGGTATTTGGCATGCTGGTGTATCTCATGGAGCTGCACATTTTGAGTGGTGAAAGGTCAAGGTCATCCTTCAAGGTGATATATATGGGGACATAGTGTTTCACAAAAACATATTGTTTTTACATACTATAATATCATTGATACACCCTCAATTCACGGTTGATTAATTTGTTGTTTATTTTATAACATATGAGTGTTTATTGTTGTTTCATGTTAATAATATACATGTAAGAAGATAAAAAAGATATGAGCCCTGGATAATATATTTATGTAACTTATCCGATATGTTTAATTTATTCCTTGTTGAATATTAATCAAGTCCTCTCTTTTTTCCATCATCTACCGGTAATGTTTTAGTTTTGTAAAATCCACCAATTGTATTCTAATTCTATTGAAGCTGATCAACAACTCGAAAAATGAGGGAGAAATATCGTGAGATCAATTAAAAATTGAAACACATATATAGATGGTATTTGTTTTTTTCAGTAAAGTGAGACAATTATTTATTTCACGAGCGGTTGCATTTTTCTCACTTTACTGTGAATATTATTTCACTGTAATACCCCGAAAATACACATATTTTCTTATTATTTGACTGTTATTATGATTTTACCATTAGCTACGAAGTTGTATACTCGTGCTAATTTCTCTTTGATGCGTAGTCACCAGGTGAAAATATAAACATTCGAGTGCTTGGTTGGATTAACATAAATACGTCGTGGAGTTGAAACTTGATTTGCGGGTGTTTGAGTCCTCTTTATCCGAACAGAATATGAGCTTTGTTCTGAGAAAACTGGGCTTAATACATGTGCGTAAAGTGTCGTCCCAGATTAGCCTGTGTAGTCCGCACAGGCTAATCAGGGACGACACTTTCCGCTTTAATGGTATTTTTAGTTTCAATGAAGTTCCTTTTACCGAAAATCAAGTTTAGGCGGAAAGTGTCATCCCTGATTAGCCTGTGCGGACTGCACAGTCTAATCTGGTACGACAGTTTACGCGCATGCAACTTAACTTAACATAGAGTTTTTACAACAAAAATTCACTGTCACAATTTAAAAACGTTGAGGAGATTGGTGTATTGAAGTATTGAAAATGCTCCATCAAATGTAAAACTGTCGCAGATGTACAATTGAAGAATGTTCTGAACACGAATAAAGATAGACAGTAATCGTTTTCTTTTCTATTTTTACCGAAACTCAACGTTATCAAATTGGCAAGTTGGTCAAGAAAACAAGATGTCGCACTCTGTATAAACACTTATTCGGATTATAATATTTTAGAGCAGGTCGGGCTGTAAAGACTTCGTGAAGAGGCAGGTACGACCTGTAAATAAACTCTGATATACACACATAATATTTTAGATTTTACGATAACGTTTGACACAAGATTATGATCTAATCAATACCCTCGACAAATTGTCTGGTATTCATCTTGGCTCAATACAACTGAGGAGGCCAAAGTCCAATGGAATAAAGAGAAATCAGGGTGCATTATCAACGGGGTTCACAAGGGTTTACACACGGGCTTGACAGAATGTAAACACACCGGTTAGAGCTTCATTTTTACAAATATCTCAAGATATTCAAATATATTTGCAAAAATCTATAGTGCATAAACACAGTTTTCCTTGCAGTTTGTACCGATATCTTAAGATTTAAGAATAAATCCTTGAATAAGTCTGAAATTGACAGGTTGGGAAAAGGATGTAAACATAACCGTGTACATGAATGTTGTACACATCGAATTTTTGGCCAAGAACACTTGCTAATTAAATAAAGTTATTCTGACGTATTTCACATTGTCATAACAAGCATAAAAATATTTCATTTATGCACTAGTTGACATTCTTAATATTTTTCATTAATTGAAAATCACCACCTACCGGTGAGTTTACATCCATTAACGTTAAATTGTGAACCCCACAAAGTCACGTGATCCTGCACACTTAAAACGTATTTTTAATTTCTTTAATAAAATTAATATATGTCAGCATTAATGATACTTAAAATATATACAGACAATCATATTCTTCACACTTCACACTTAAATCGTATAGTTTATTATTATGAAAGCTCTCAAGACATTCACATTTAGACCAAATAAACATGTAACTAGAAATGGCTCGGCAGAGGCCTACGCGTATCCCCATGCCGCATGTTTGACCCAGGGGGCACCACAGGGTTGTTAATGGGGCCATGCATAGTTGAGATTGACCATATTGTCATAAGAGATATTCAGTATCGATTTGAAGTAAATCGGTGTAGAAATGAAGAAGTTAATGTAAAATAACATAAAATAAGAGATGTGTTTGTCAGAAACACAATGCGCCCTCCTGTGCCGCTTTGATTAATTTAAAAAAAAACATTTGGCAGGTTCATACTTACCTCCCTTTAAAGCCGATTACTTTCCTAGGATTTTTTGTGTTTTTTTTCCCGTTGACCTTGAAGGATGACCTTGACCTTTCACCACTCAAAATGTGCAGCTCCATGAGATACACATGTATGCCAAATATCAATTGCTATCTTCAATATTGCAAATGTTATGGCCAAGGCACCATACCGGGGGCATAAAAATGAGTGACAATCTCTGACCCGGCCCCACCCCAACCCCCATAACTTTTGACCCAGGGGTCAGATCAAAATTCCAAATAGTGCAGGGTCGCACATATGCTCATAGCTACCATGTGTGTAAGTTTCAAGGTTCAGGGCCCGTATTCACCAAACAATTCTTAGAATTAAGTCTAAGAATAAAGAAAATTCTTTAAATTAGAATATTCAATAATTTCTTTAATTGTGAGTCAAACTCTGCTGTAAACATCTCTTTCTATATTGTTCTTCACATAGAACATTTTGTTAATGACATAATCACCAGTGGTGTCATGTATATATTCAAACACTGAACACATATTTCTTGGTTCTAAGTCTATTCTTTATTCTTAAGTCTAAGAAACGGTTGGTGAATACGGGCCCTAGTGCTTATAGTGTATGAGGAGATATTGGCCAGGACGGACGGACAGACGGCGGATATAACCACAATATCCCCACGCTTTTTGAAAAGCGTGATGATAAAAAGAATAGCCCTTTCTCAGACTTTTAAGAAAGTATTGTAATTTAATCCTCTGATAATGTTGTTATTTTTTCGTCCTTTAGGATAAAACATTTCATGTTTCTCGTTGTAAAAAGCGGTTCAAATAAATGATCATTGGTCGGAGTGGACGAGCTATTCATCGTGCTCGGTCACGTGCGGTCAAGGATTCGAACGGAGGTATCGCACTTGCTTGACTGGAAGTGGCACGTGCCACGGGCCATCAACAGAACAGGCTTCTTGCAATATGGGAACGTGTCCAGGTAAAGTGTTTCTTTAATAATATTCTTATGTTGTTGAGTCGTATACTAAATTAAGACATTCCACTTTTTTATTGTTGTTTTTTTACCCTTACCAAGGTACCATGAGTGATAGAATATCTCTTATTACTTAGCAAACAAGAACATTAAGCATCATACTAGACCGCCCAAACGTACAGCCTATATATATGGTTTAACGCCCCATTAACACTCAAAATCAACGAAAATTTCGTACAATATTTCGTAAAATAAAGTTAAACAATTAAAAATCAGTGTTCCTAATAGCAATTGCCGAAATTTCAACGCCAGATGTGGTCTGGTAAAAAAGATGTTTGTAGATACAAAAAGCTCGTTTTTATTATTGTTTAACATATTTCATTCCATTTTAATTTCCCGCAAAGATATCTTTTCATACGACACACGAACACTAACATGGTATCATTTTAGTGTTCGTGTGTCGTATGACTAGATATATTCACGGGAAATTTTAATGGAATTGATTGTGTCACAAATAAATAAAAAAGGGCATTTAGTATCTACACAAATCTATGTAATCATACCACATCTAGCGTTGAAATTGTGGCTATTTCTATAAGGAACACTGATTGTTTAGGTGTTAGCTTTATTTAACGAAATACTTTACGAAATTTTCGTTGATTTTGAGCTTTATAGAGTCTTTAATTCGACCATGAACACGTGTTTTGTTGATACGAAGATTCGTATATCCCCGTTCATAGCTTTTATCAAATCACTGCCGCTTTTACAAACCACGTGCTGATGGTGGATTCAAACCATATATCAAATGACATTTTTATCAAACTATTACCTTTTTATGCAATTTTGGAAGAATTTCTAATAGAAATTTATTCCATTTATGTGATTGCAGTTTTTTTTAATTTAGGGAAGTTAATCGATTATAGGAGTAAGACAAACACCATACATGTTTTCGCTAAGGTAACGCAGGAACAATTATTTCTGTAATTGTATTATTTGCGTTTGATCTTTTCTTTACTGAAGTGGACGGCTACTGGGGACCGTGGTCGCCATTCACCCCGTGTAGCCATTCATGCGGAACCGGAATGACGATTCGCTCCCGCACCTGTTCGTACCCGATACCGTCCGCCCCCGGGGCGCCTTGTCATGGGGACAGCTATGACAGACAGGCATGCAACGCCCAGTCATGTATCAGTGAGTTGCATTTCCTTTCTTGCATTTATAATGATGATTAAAGGTATGCGGTTTACAACTTCGCTGAAACCAAATGACAACAATTGTGACATGTCAGCTTTGCACAACGATATGCGCCCATGACCGTTCATCAAATATTAAAAATCTGTACCGGCACTTAAAAACAATAACGTAATTTGGTATACTTAATAAACAGCCCAAAACAAATTATCGATGTTATTGCGATGTTTGATGCGTTGTGTGTTTGTATACAACTTATCCTACCGGATAAATGTTATCGGTTAAGGAACGGGATTTCCATAATTTTTTTAACCTAGGTTTGTACTTTTTAGTTATGCTAGTTTTATTTTCTATTTATTTATCATGTAGACATACCAAAAAAATGTTTAAACTGAAATAACGTCAGCATATGGCCCTCTATCCACAAAACGAGTTTAATACACCTAGCTTAAGTCCTTTTGGGGCTATCTCAGACAGGATTCAGTATGTAGTTTATTTTTTGTTAATAATTAAAGTAGCCATAACTTGAATACGAAGATTAACTGAAATAAATTCAACATAAACATTGGCGTCTATCCACATACTGAATTACATCAACCTTGCTAATGTTGTTTAGTTGTCGCTCTATCCAGTCTTTAGTTTTCAATTATTTCTGTAATCCTAGCAACATTAAAACTTTTTGAGATGTGGTAGGATTTTAATTTTAGTTTACCCGTATTTCTGTCGAACTAATTAAAATAATATGCATATTTCCAATACGACCGTCTATTCACGTAGTGAGTTTCAACCTGTCATACAATAAGTTCATTTTGAGTTATCACACGGACAAAAAGGAAATAACTTTTTATATTTTCCATTTGGTCATCTATCCACATATTTAAGTTACATCAAGTAGCCGATGTATATTTTTGTTAATTACATACAGGGTCCAAATTTTAGCGTTCAATTATTTTGCAACAATATATCTGTACTCATACATGCCTAGGTAACGCAAATCAAACCTAACGAAAATATGACGAATAAAAAACTAAAAAAAACTTTCGTATTCTCCATCTTGCCTTCTATCCATTCACAGTTATATGGACATAGCTTAAGTATCGTTTTAGCTATTGCTGGATCCGAATTTTATTTTTCAATTATTTCCGAAAACATGGCGCACACAGTTTTGTCTGAAGAAAAAAAACACTGAAATAATGTGCATATTTCCCATCTCGCCAACCAAGTTTTATCAGCCTAGCTTTAGAACATTTGAAGTTATTGTAGATCCAGATTCGGAAAGACAACGTAAAGAATGACACGGATATACCAGGTGTTAACCTTAAGTTCCCGTTATTTACACATGTACATGACTTAATACGCCAATTAATTTATTTATTTTGCAATATCAGTGAGATTTAAAGGTCGTACATTAATATAACGAAGAGTTTAAAAATGAACTGGTATTTTATAAAATCGTTGTGTCCAGTTGATGGTCAGTGGAGTTCATGGACGGACTGGTCAAGGTGTTTGGTAACGTGCGGACTCGGAACGATATCACGTGACCGCACATGCACCTCTCCGGCGCCTTCGAATGGTGGTCGGAATTGCTCGGAAATGAGTACGGAAACTCACGACTGTTCTTACGGACCGTGCGCAGGTGCGTCTAAGTCAAACTATTTAATGATAAAATTTACATTTTCTATATTTTTGTTGAAACCTTACTTGTGAAATGGTAAATATGATTAAGTGCATATAATCGTCACGATTTAGTCTTCATAATGTTCTGCATTAGAATGTTCTATTCATAACATTTAATTTTGGAATAGAAAATGCTGCTTGTCTGATCAGAGCATATGTGTTAGGCACTCGGCCATTCATATACAATGTCCTCTGTACATAAAGAATGGTGTATAGAAGGTTCTCTATCTTTCGAATAATCATTTAATAATAATACTGAATAAAATATATATAAAAAAACACTCAATAATTTATTTATTTCGATTGATCATTGTCAGTAAGCATGAAAACTAATTTCAATTTTAGTTTACTACATCTTCTACACGTTTCCCTTTTCTTGTGGGATTTTGGGGTGTATTTAACCATGTTTGAAAATAGTAAATCATCCATTATGTGGACAGATCCCTTTAAATCCTCTTCTTATCATTTCAGTTTGTGTCTTTTTGTCAGTTCCAACTAATTCCTCCTTTCAGAATGGAGCCACTGGTTTGAGGGATCTTGCTCGGTCTCCTGCGGAGAAGGGACACGTGAACGCTTACGTCACTGCAGTACCGGTCGTGACGTTGACTGCCCGGGCAACGCACAGGTTATCGTGAACTGCACCGCGCTAATCTGCATTTGAATGCCCACCAAGAATATACACATTTATTAAATTTCAAGTATACCGAAAGCTGCTGTCTTTTTTCTCTTTAGCAGTTCTGAGTTCAATCGTATGTTGCTCTTTTTTCATAATTCATAATCGAAAGAAATATATTCACATACCAATGAATATTTTGGACACATTTTATTGTGTGTGGTTTGCATAAGACGTGGTATGAGGGTAAGGGAGGTTGAATGGATACATACGCATTTAAAGCAAATTATAATTAATTTTAGACTATTTTCTTCACTATATCTGTACACTAAAATGACGACACATTTTGTCTATGCCATTGTGAACGCATAGCGCCATCATTATCATCCTTTCAAAATGAATATAACTAGTAAACACATGGTTAAGGGCATACATGAAAAGGGGCAAACTATTAAAAGAACTCATTTAAAACTCCCTATATTCATAAACTGTAATTTTATTTAAAAATAAAAGATAAAACACGAGGAGATTCAATAATGTATGAGAATAATGCAAAACGACAGAAAATATCGTATCACATGAAGGGACAATTTACAGAAACGGTATGTTTTGAAATAACATGCACTTTTTCAATTGTAAGCACCATTAAATGTCGCATCCATTTCTCTTCCATAAATTCAAACAGATACATGCTACATCCAAATTAATATTAATCACACAAAAAAACATACACTTTTATTAAATAATAATGTATTAACTTCAAACCGGACATGATAGCTCTATTGGTAGAGAGCTACAATACAAATCCGAGGAGAGCGGCTTCGATCAATCTCCGGCCACAAAACTTGTTGGGAGACTGATCATGAAATATTTGTTTTGACCAATCTTTCCGACGTGTAAAAACTAAAAACTGTTGAAAACGGCGAAAACAACAACTCAACAAACACTCGAAACTTAAAAGGACTGGGCAGAATTTCGAGAAAGTGATGATTTTGAATGTGTTCGAGTTTGTTTCAAATATACGTAATAATTTCAAACAATGTACAACATGTAGAAACAAACATTAAAAAAATGAACGTAAAAGGCGTCTCATTATTGATGTATTAGTCTGAAATAATACTATTCATTTATATTTCGTCGCACCTAGATACCGCACGTCCAATTCATCGGACACATGTAGTTTCTGAATACATTAGTCTGTGTTTATTTTTCTGTACGAGGCCGCGGGAGATTCGTCACTAGTTTTCGCGGGTATGCGGGATTTATCGACGCCATATTTTCCGCTGGAAAGGTCCCGTATGTATGTCAGGAATTCAGGACGACGCATGTCTTCTATCATCGTTTCTGAAAGAAAGGTGTGTGCGTTCCAAATTAAATTGAATTGAAACGTTAGCCTTGCTCTATACCACATTTAGAGAGTGAGGATTGTTTTGTCCAGGCATTACTCGATTTAACAGGAAGGCGTATGCCACTGCAATAATAAGCTCGCGTATTAACCCATTTATGCATAGTGGACTCTCCCATCCTTCTAAACTGGGTTAATTTATTACCAAAATTAGGGATGTCTAGTTTATTTATTTCTATATTTAGAATATTTCTTACAGAACTTCCTTTAATCAAACAGCGCAGACCCTGATGAGACGCCGCATCATGCGACGTCTCATCTGGGTCTACGCTGTTTGCCAAGGCCTTTTTTCTAGACGCTAGGCATAAATGGGTTAACCTAGTATACATCTATATTTCGATATACCGCGTTTTAATAAAGAAAATTTCGTGCAGAATAATCATACATCAACATTGATATTACCAAACACCAAGTGGGCTCGTTAAAATACTAACGTTTATTTGAAAGGGTAGTTTTCCCCTTTTATTTATAATATCTCCGGTGTGACATTTTATCACAAAAGGTCATATTTTAAGCAAGATTACCACAGTACCATCTGGCTTTCGAACAGTTGAAACATTACCATAGGCATATAATGTGAAGATAAATATGTTAAAGTATCGTGACTATCTCTATATATTTACTTCAGAACTAAATGGAGTATGCTTTTAGAACAAACATATGCTGTTATGGCATTATTAAACTTGCCTAACGCTATTGCAATGTAGAAGTCTTATAAACAATGGTACGCAATACATTCTATTGTCACTTACCAACAACCTGCGCAATAGTCCCCACCCTGGGGCCTTCATAATCGTCAGGTAGATACTCGTCTGGGATGCATTCGTAACCTATTTCGTTGTATATCTTCACCAAGCTTTTCCCGTGTAGATGAAACTGACAAATAGTTCAATATTATTATATTATCTAAAAACAATGCAATGCAAACAACGACAGCAGGGAACCACGTGATCAAAATATGACTAGTACAACAGAAACATGGCTGCTTTGGTTGAAACATTTTCAACTTAAACATAATTTAATAACAGATTTTAGAATTGTTCAATTTTATCAGTAGCCTGTCTTATATGAACGGGATTGGGAGCATTTTAACGATAACCTGAATGTCACATAATACATCGAACACTTTGAAAACACTCCGTTTTCTGATAGATGTAAAAGTGTTCAAGTTCAGTCCATGCTTATTGGTTTATTTTTGTATGATATCGTTTCATAAAGAACAAATTCATGTTGCTACTGTAAACCTATTGACCATTCATGCTTTATATAGCACTCTGTTATGATTGTGTAATATTAACTATGAAATAGAGTACAATTAGAGTGTTTACAGAAAATGATTACCGGTAACTCATAAAATCCAGGTAATTATCTAATACATTATTAGAAACTTGTACATTTTCGTGAAGTACATAGGCTTTGTACAAATTGGTAGTGCTGATGCAATGTATGTCAATACATTTGTCATGTTATTCCATCGCATAATTGTTGACTTTAGTAGCCAATTTCCATTAATCTGGTCATATTTTGATCATGTGATTTTTCAATTGAGTTCTGCATGGTGTAGAGGAATTAAACAGAGTTTAACAATTGCTTGAAGCCTAATGAGACCCTTATGGGAGTTATTTCGACAAGAAACTACACAAACTAAATCGCGCCGTTTTTGTCGCGAACAAATTAATGTTTACACGCTCTAAGACTTATACAATCATGTTTAATTTTCGATTGCGATGATATCCTTGATTAAAATCACTTAACTATACTTCTTCCAGAAATACAATTATATTTTAAGTTGCAAATTATGTAGTTCCATTAACGATAATAGTGCTGTGGGTCTATTTAGCAAAAAATCCTGAAAGAATAGCAAATGAATTGTATTCACATGCAACTATACATGTATGCCTAGGCATAGTGTAGCTGAATGGGTCAAGTTCCCACCGGGTACTACTTCCGCGTACCCCGGGTACTTTGAAGTATACTTAACCGTACACCGATTTACAAATGATACTTTTGGGTACCCCGGTATACTTACAGGTACCCAATCTTACCTAATAAGAATAAAATTCGTACCCAATTTTTTATTCGGACCCAAACTTTTCGTCCCCACATTTGTTTTCGTACCCATATGGGAAAAATGTGGGTACGAACATTTTGAGTAAGAACAAATATGTAGGTACGAAAATTTTGGTTACGAAAAAATTGTGGGTAAGAACATTTTGGGTAAGAAAAAAATGAGGGTACGAAAATTTTTGTTACGAAAAAAATGTGGGTACGACAATTTTGGGTACGAAAAAAATATGCAAAAAAACGGGGTACGAAAAAAATTTGGGTACGAAAAAAAAAATTTGGTACAAAAATTTTGTGTACGAAAAAAAATTTGGGTACGAAAATTTTTGGTAGGAAAAAAAATTGGGTAAGATTTTTTTATCAAGAAAGATGTGAAAGTATACCGGGGTACCCAAAAGTATCATTTGACAATTGGTGTACGGTGAAGTATTCTTCAAAGTACCCGGGCAACGTGGAAGTAGTACCCCGAGGGAACTTGACCCATTCAGTCATAGTATAGTCCCTGAAAATAAAATGCAGAAACTGTAAAATTTAAAGATAAAGACGATTCGCGTGTATCTTGTGTTGTTTAAGTTTTTGAGAAAATACACTTCTTTGAGAATTTTTTCATGTTTACGTCTTAGGAAATAGAATAATGTCAAGCACTAGAAGCAAAACGATGAGAAAAGTAACTCATCGCAAAACATAACGTATTAAATATTTGACAGGAACGGCTATATACAGTACCCTGCTCTTCAATTTCTTCGACAGGATGATAGAAACCATTGCCCAGATGGCGTCAAAGAAAGGCGGTTCGTTGAATATGTCCAAAGACTTAACGCGTATTGGCAGACTTTTCTGTAACAACCAAAATTGATAAATTGATGCGGTGATTAAACAAAGGCGCAACAACCGATCACTGATCATTTATAGGACATTGATTATATTTAAGCCAATAATTATTTATGTGTTTTTTCACTCCTTATTTCATTTCAAATAAAATAAAGACACGCATGCATATTGTTTGCATTAATATACACGTCATTTGTTAATACGGAAATACAAATTACATTTTTTACCTGAAAATAACTCGTGAATTCCTTTTCGAATTCAGGATTGTATAAGGTCGTTATCATGCTCCAAGTGATCCCAGCGTAATTGCTCACAAAAACGACACCGTTGACCTGCGCGTGCTCGTTGAATGTCAACCAATCACAGAGCAGTGCGCTCATATGGTACATCTTGGAAACGCCAACAGATTTAAAAAATTCGGTATCCAGTTTTTCTATTTGAAAAAGAACGACAGAACTAACAATTAATATTTGTAAATGCGTAATGCGTTTTCCTTTCATCACAAGTTAAGTGCAAAGTAATTTGAATTATTGTAGGCAAAAGTACTATGTATATATTGTTAAGCAAACACATGTTCTACATTTTATGCTGCAAGTATCAGTTACCTTGACCTTTGACTTGTTCAATGCAACTCGATGAGTTTAATCCCCGTATCACGTGTAAATGCCAATTTAAACGATTGCATTTATAAGATTATATAGATACTGCGCGAAAACGAAACCATGAAACTTTCCAATCAGAAACCCCTTGGACCATTAACATCGCACTGATGACCTCGGTATCACACGTCACATTCATAGCATGAGTTAGGTCAAAGCATTACGTAGATATTGTGTGTGAACTAAGTATTCTCAATTTAAAGTTTCAATTGTCATTCACATTGGCCTTTGAGTTTTAAATATTAAACTAAAAGGCTCGAAGGATTTCTTCACTTTACCCCGTGTAAAAAACCTACCAATGTGCCTAATTGTTGGTTAAGGAAAATTCGTTAGATATTGTGCGAAAAAAAATTGATCTACGGATCGGCCATCCGTCCGACGGACCGATGCAAAGCAATGTACATGTACACTCCCCTCTTCGAAGGTTGGTGTACAGTTCAATATGCATTTTAAATTTTATTGACTTTTGCACTTGGCAACGTGTCATTATGGCACTATCAGTCATCATTGAAAAGGCGATAAACTAATGAATATTCGGCGAACGATTTTTTATTACTATTAATTTGACTTTTAATTGAATTCCCTTTGTTCTGCATATAACATTATAAGAATGTACATCATCCGATAAGGAGTGACATACTAATACATGAAATTTATCTCAAGTTTAACCAAATTCTTTGTTCCTATGAGTAATATTGTGCGAGTGCATACGGAAAAAGGCCAGCAATACTTACCGAACCCGCCAAACATAACAATTCTCCCGTGCTTGTCGCGCTTGGGGCTGGCGTAAAATGCGCTGTAATGAATATGGGATATATACGATTATGCAATATGGGTTATTAATTTGCATCAAAACAGTGATAATTCGGAAAAAAAGTGTCGTGGGTAGGGTTAGAAATATTTTGCATTAGATAAAACAATGTTATATTCGTACAAACAATCGGCTTGTGTTGAACTAAAGTTTTAGCATGTTACATAATGCGATGGTGTCAAAGCCAATTACAGTTTGATAGTATGTACAGCAATGCGCATTTGACAATGTAATGAGTGTATTATACATGGGCTGATATGCTATGGAGGTTAGATATGACATTATACTTAAACTTATATGATGGGTAATATTATTATCGCGGAAAATATAAACAGTAATAATTTCCTCGCAATATTTGACTACCAATCGAGTATCGAGTCTTCGATAAACGGCCCGGAAACATAATTTGTGTACAGATTGGTCATGAAATCCTGTCTACGACCATTCTTTTTTTCCTCCGATTCAAGTAGGGGAGGTGTCAGTAACATAATTATGTGAAGTTAGTACTGGTAAAACCAGCTTACCCCATTAACAGTGGGTCGGTTAACTGACCTTTGTGATATGACACCAATACTGTTGAACACGTCGCATAATATCGTTAAACCGGTAGAAAAAATAAACTAAACGAAACGCCGTTTGCATTACAAAAAGGTACTTTGTTTATATCACTTGTCAATTTGCCTAAACAATTTCACATTGGAAAAAGCGCACACGAGAAGGACATCCACACATGAATAAAACTTTTATCATCGCATTGAAACGGTCAGTGCAAGGTATTGGGTGCTTTATCGGGATAAGGGCGCCCATATTTAACACAATACCAATATTTATTCACCAAACGTTAGTTGTAAATGAGAACGTATTTCAACGTACCCCATTCTCATTAATTTCAGAAGAACAGGATCAAACGGATCCTCGTTTGTGAACCAGTCTGGCCTTCCGGTTCGCACAGTCCAAAACTTCTCGAGTGCCTTCCGCGCATCTAGTTGGCTGAATTTCCGAAATCTCAAAAACCGCAACAGAAATGCGTAGTCTGACAATACAAATACTGATTATGATTACGTCAATTATGTTTAAATCTAATTAATTGCATTGCTTCAATTTGCAAGTGGATATAAATGATATTAAATAATAATACACGAAACTCCCGTTTCACAGCACATACACGTGGACATTTTAAAACAGGAAACAACTAATCGTATACTAGTAAATGTCATTATGCAAGTACGCGCAATGTAAAAACGTATATTTCTGATGGTTAAGCAAGAGGGGTAAAGCCCCAAAGGCGCTCATCTGAGAAGCCAAGGAACTGAACAAGTGGTGTTCACAAAGTAACACAATATATTTTGATCAAGAAATGTATCAACATCTGGAAGAAATGTTTGTAACCAACATCTATTATTTTTAGAACCCATCCTAGAAAATACCTTTTTGAACCTTCAGGGCTGGCACGAATCACGATTAGCCAGTCAAACATGTGACTTCTATAGTGTGAAACGGTTTAACTATAGCCCTTGTTGCGGTTAGGTTTTACCAGGGACAGGAACCATATATCACTCCTCTGAGAAATCACTTATTTACGACTGAAGACTTATATTCAGAGCAAGTTTAATGAACATGGCGTTACAAATGTAAATTCGTGAGTCTCAAGCTTTTTCTTTAATTTGATACAGTGAGTGACCTAATATAAGACCCCACATGGCCCAGTTTCAATCGCCTCCGCTATATCATTGACACCATGTTCTGACCAAGTTTAATGACGCGTTTTTTTTGTTTTATTTTACTTAGAGGTGTTTTTAATCACAACCTTCAGTTAAATATTGCAATAACTGTTGCACCTAAAAGTATTCGTGAGCTTTTTCATTTTTCCCAGGGACCTAGCTTTAAACAACAAAAATGATCCCATTTCAAACTCGGCGGGATATGCGTGTGACAAAATGTCTGAAAAATGTTCAAGATGATCGGGCAGTTAACGTGTCCTTGAGAGTGTTCACAAGAGTTCTCTTCAATGTGACAGAGCAAACTAGAATTTTGACACAACAAGATTAGTCTTAAGCCGGGTCGAGATATTATTGGGGAAATAATCTGATCACGTTTCATGAAGATCGCAGAAACAAATTTTTGCCTCCAGAGTTTTCATAAGCTTTTTCTATAATTTGAACTAGTGACCTAGTTTGGGAGCCAAAGAGGCCAACTTTTGAAATCCGCCGAGATGTCAGGTTCTGTTCTCGTATGACCCAGTATCGAAATCGGCAGAGGTATAATTTGTGATGTGTCTACGTTTCATAAAGATTGCACAATAAATTTTGCAGCCAAAGTGTTTACAAACATCATCTTTAATTGGACCAAGTGATCTCGATTTTGACCACACGTGACCCAGTATTGAACAAGGTCGATATATTATTGGAAAAATGTTCTTAAAAGGTTTCTTGAAAAGGGTTGGACATTCAATATCCCACGTGACCCTGTTTGAACTCGGTTGAGATATCATCGAGACAAATGTTCTTACCAAGTTACATGAAGATTGAGCAAGCTATGTGACCACTAGAGTGTTCACATAGCGAATGTTCTCAACGCACAACACACGACGAAAAAAAAAAAGGAATTCACAAAGGCTCATCATGCGCAGCTTTCTTACAAATACTGAGACGATTAATCCGATAATCTGTATCCTGAGATTCGAAAATGAATAATAAGTAATGTATTTGCATAGAAACGTATGCGATATATGGCGTGATTAGACATTTGAAAGCAAACGCATAATAAATTATTTAAAATTACCATTTAATTGAAAATTGTCCGCATAGAAACAGCGTGACGGGCAAATTTATTGGGACAATTATCTGTGATGTAAAAACTAAGAGTTAACCTGTTGGAGATTTCAGCCAATCTTGCTGTAACGCCCATTCTCTTAGGGACTGTACCGCCAGTATCGTGTCTTTCTCGTTCCTCTCATTTAGCTCATCTCGTGCCTTCTTTTTACTGGCAGCATCCAATACGCTGACGAATTGTGTGCCACCTAAACATGAAGCATATTTAAGCTAGTACCGAGTAAAACAAGTTAGTCCTTTGTGTTTAGAAGAAATGTATAACATTGAAAACATGAAACAGTGAACTTGGTCCAATATCCCTTTTGACGGTTTGGAATTCTAATTCATAAATTATATGCAACAGCTGATTGTTTCATCTAATCAGATCGAGCCATACTGTTATTAACTTATTGTATTTCTCTAGGTTGAGTTTTCTATCAGTTTGTTACATTATAACATTTTCAGAAAAATATCACTTTTATAATTGTAAAAATAAACAAATATTGCAACGAGGTTTACAACAGTTCTGTCATGAAATATACTTCTTTGAATTGATATTCACGTGTGTGTGTGTATAGCAACAATAAACAACGAACATTAAGAACATATACCATTCAAAACAGCATTTTCGTAAGGGAGATGAGTCGGAAATAAAATTCGTAGGCTAAAAAGAAACAGCTTTTTTGATTGTATTCAACGGGTTGTTTTTTTCTTAAAATAATATGGCTGGAATAATATTATTTCTTCAAAATACCGTATGTTTCTGATGTTTAAATCACAGCGAAATACGTACTTACTTGGTACAATAGTGGGAATTCCTATCATAAGGTTGCACACACTTTCTCACCTTGTATCATTCTGGTTTCGGCATAGCTGTTTAACTCAGCTTTGCACCTTAAATGACCTTTACATAACGCCAGCAGACCTGAACGAATAAACTTAATTCATTCCATTGGCTGATTTGAGCATTATCGCCCGGAAAACGGGCAACATCGCCGAGTCGTTGTAGAATAGGATGTAGCACTAATCAGTGTAGGGAAATGCGGACTGGTCTCCGCAAGTTCATTTTTGCCAAGTTACAATCACGCATTACCGGTAAATTGAATGCCAAAGACTTTCAAGGTCAGTGCTGGGTCAGTAAATCGTCAGGGGAAGGAGGAATGTACTATAATTAACGCCTTACGTTGATAACACAATATTGCTTTCAATATATCAAACGAACTTTTGGGAAAGACATGAATGAAAACCTATCGGTAAATGCCATTTGTCTTGAATTGTGAGGCAAAATTACCGACATAGTATAGTGTCCATGATAGAAGGGAAATCGCTTATTTATCTAGCCACACATGTGTGACGTACGCGGTAATTTTGTCTGAAAATCTTTCCTGAAAGCCAGAATAAGCTTCTGACACCTACCAGTTTGCTATAAATAACACAGTTTAACTTCAATTTTCTAGCGGAAAGTATCCTGGTTTGATGTTTCATTTACAAGGCGCAATTAGATTGATGAAGACCCGCGTCATGCAAACATGGGACATATGCTCTATGCTGCCAACGTAGCTCCTGTCCAGCCTGCGCATCCGCGCAGTCTTGTCAGGGTATGCATACTGATGAGCATACTCAAGAGATACATTGAAACATTGCGTGTTTTTATAGAGGAAACCGTAGCCCCTAACCAGACTGCGCAAGTGCGAAGGCTGGGCTTGAGCTACACTGGCCGCATATGTCATAAGACCAATGTCTTCATGCCACGTGTGTAGCAGTGTTCTATGAATCAACGATCTATCAATTCACAATAATGTTTATTTATAAATCTTTGTTTGAATGTGTAGAAAGAAAATAATAAATGTTTATAGCTGTTATGTCACTATATTCAAATGTTCAGTCTTGTATATTACCAATATAAAAAGTTGCTTAATATTTGAGAGCGTCAACAAGAAGGACTAGCCATGTGAGTACGCACATGAAATAAAAATTGTATTTACGAACACTTTTATGTGGTTTATTATTACTTGTAATAGTGCACTTCATGACGAATATTTCATTCGCTGGATATGCGACTTTTAAGTGAAAAAGAACACAACAATACTTAAACCATTGTTTTAAATTTAATAGCTTAGAAAAGTACATTTTATACCTTAATTTCAAAGTCAATATATACGCCGAATATCTTTAAAAAAAAAGACATTTCTTGTTCATGATCAACAGTTAATATCACGAATTAAAGCGAGTAAGCATAACACAAATCCATTCGTGCATGCATTTAACCGCGATTTTATCACAATAGAATTTTGGAAACGTAAATTGGCCATTCAAGGTTTGCAACGAAGCAGTTAACAGCAATACCCGTATGTATACCGGTAACAAGGATAACCCGGATGAGTGGATTTTACTAGTACTACCACTTCTTGTACAGAGACTACTAAAGCAAAACTACTACTACTCCTTTTCCACCTCCTTCTGCTCCTCCTACTCCTATTCCTACCCCACCTACTAAGACTACTACTACTACTACAACAGCCACTATTACTACTACAACTACTTGTACTACTACTACTGCTACTTCTACTGCTACTACTACTTCTACTACTGCTACCACTACTGCTACTACTACTACTACTACTGCTACTACTACTACTACTACTACTACTACTACTACTACTACTACTACTACTACTACTACTACTACTACAACCACTACTACTACCACCACTACTACTACTACACTACTACTACTACTACTACTACTACTACTACTACTACTACTACTTCTACTACTACTACTACTACTACTACTACTACTACTACTACTAC
>NC_068367.1:47908289-47935875 GCF_020536995.1 Dreissena polymorpha
CTCCTTTTCCACCTCCTCCTGCTCGTCCTGCTCCTCCTGCTCCTACTCCTAATAAGATTTATATGTAACAAGTCTTGTTGTTATATTGGTTTTACCACTATTTTAATTTCTGCAAAAATAGAGATAACACAATGAGGTAATGGCAGTCATTAATTTTCATCATCATCATCATCATCATCATCATCATCATCATCATCATCATCATCATCATCATCATTGTGCATCAACATCCCCACTACAACTAAAGTGTTAACATGGTTTGAGTATAGTCATATAAGAATAACTGCCGCTCTCGTTGCGGCCATGTTTTACAACCAACCGTAACCATTTTGGAACTCAGCAGAGCTGTCATTAGAACAAATCTTCGGACCAAGTTTCATGAAGATTGGACTATAAATATGACATCTAGAGTGTTAACAATGTTTTACTATAGCCATAGAAGGAAAATTGCCACACACCCTGGAGGCCATGTTTTTCAACGGACCGGAGCCATTTTCAACTTCAGCCTAGCTAATATAAGAACGAATGTTCTAGCGAATGTTCATGAAGATTGACTATAACTGTGACTCCTACAGTGTAAACAAGGTTTTACTAAAGCCATATTAGTAAAAACTGCCCAGCCCATTGGCGGTCATATTTTTCAACAGACCTTAACCATTTTCAAACTCAACTGAGCTATTATTGAGACAAATGTTATGACCAAGTTTCGTGAAGATTGGACAATAAACGTGACTTCTAGAGTTTCACTATAGCCATATAAGAAAAACTGCCCCGGCCCCTGTTTTTCAACTGACCAGAACCATCTTCGAACTAAGCTGAGATAACATTGGGACAAATGTTCTGACAAACATTGATGAAGATTGGGCAATAAATGTGACTTCTAGAGTGTTAACAATCTTTTTCTTTAATTTGGCCTTGTGACCTAGTTTTTGTTCTCAATCGACCCAGTTTCGAATTCGACACGGATACCTTAGAGATAAATCTTCTGATCAGACAATAAATGTGGCACTAAAGTGTTATTAAGGCAAAATGTTGACGACCAACGACGGACGAAAGATGGACGACTAACGACGGACAAAAGGTGATCCCAAAAGCTCACCATGGGCAGTTTGTGCTCAGGTGAGCTAAAAAAATATTGGTTCTTCAGTTATATTGAATTTACCTTAATTAACTTTTAATAATGGTAATATTTTTCGATATAAGGCATACTTATTTAGAAATATACGTGTCCTATTTTATTAAGTTTCATAAGCTTACAAATTAGCTAAATACTTAAACGTCCATTGTAGATTGTGTATATCTAAAGCTATTTACCTTTTTCTTCTGCCATTTATCTTGCTATAAAAAACTTCGAAAATACTTCGGAATGTACTCAAATAGTGTTCCTTTTAATTAAAGAATTAAATAACAGTAACCGTCCAGCTGAAGTTTCAACACACTATGAGCTGTTTACAACGCGTGCTCCTCTGTGCAAATAATCATGTAGTTTCAGAAATCATGTATCTTTACGACCGCAATATCCGCAATCATGACAAGGTGGAGAACAAACTTGGCGGTAAGTATACATGATTTGATGTGCTGCGGTTACATTGATTCAGCTAAACAAATCAGTTGGCATTGATAGAAGACCTACGTTTGCTTATTGGGTTGTAAATAATAAACGCGCGTGTGTGTGTGTGTGTGTGTGTGTGTGTGTGTGTGTGTGTGTGTGTGTGTGTGTGTGTGTGTGTGTGTGTGTGTGTGTGTGTGTGTGTGTGTGTGTGTGTGTGTGTGTGTGTGTGTGTGTGTGTGTGTGTGTGTGTGTGTGTGTGTGTGTGTGTGTGTGTGTGTGTGTGTGTGTGTGTGTGTGTGTGTGTGTGTGTGTGTGTGTGTGTGTGTGTGTGTGTGTGTGTGTGTGTGTGTGTGTGTGTGTGTGTGTGTGTGTGTGTGTGTGTGTGTGTGTGCGTGTGTGTGTGCGTGTGTGTGTGCGTGTGTGTGTGCGCGCGCGCGCTTGTATGTGTGAATGCGTGATCGCGCATGTGTATGTTCGCGTGTTTTATGACGTAGGTTACGATGTGTCGGTGGGTGCGTGCCTGATTGCATGCGTGCATGTGTATGTGTGTGCGTGTGTGTGTGTGTGTGTGTGTGTGTGTGTGTGCGTGCGTGCGTGCGTGCGTGCGTGCGTGTGTGTGTGTGTGTTTAACACGTTACAGGTACCAAAAACAACAGGTTATGAAATAATTGCAATACAACATTTTGATAGGTAAACAAAGGAGCCATATTCGGGACCAGAGCTATTGTCACTATCATCTTTTGCCATTTACCTTGCTATAAAAATTCTTCGAAATGCACTCAAATAGTGATCGATTCCTTTTAATTAAAGTATTTACAGAACAGTAACCGTCCAGCTAAGCTTCAATACACTATGAGCTGTAAACAACGCGTGCTCTTTTGTACAAATTGCCATGTAGTTTTATCAAAACATGATTTACTACTTGATTTGCGTTGCCTGCAAAATGTTTATCTTTATGTCCTTCTATACGACCTCAACATGTCCTTCTTTACGACCTCAATATTCGCAGTCAGGACACGGTGTAGAACAAAACTCGGCGGTAAGTATACATGATTTTCTATGTAGGGTTACTGCCTACAAGTACGAAAAAACATGTAGTAAATCATTTGGGAAGCAATCATGCACCGAAATAGTCCACATTGAACTGTTCATCTTGCTCACTAAATCTACATTTGTCAAACTAACTGAACTATGACAGGGTCAATAAATATGCAGAAAAAAAATCGCTTAAAGGGGTTAATACACTGTATCGACAAGATAGCGCCAGTGAATGGAAACAGGTAAACAGATTTTCTCAGCGAGCTGTACATTTCAGTTTATCACTGGCATTTATACATTCCTCTGTAAGTATAGTGTTTTATTGTTGTGTTCCTAATTGCAAAGCTTCAGGATGAAAATGTTTCAATGTTATTAATTACGCATTTATGCACACTTTCCGCCTCAATTGGGTTTTTGCTCAGAAGAGACTTCATTTAAACGAAAAATGTTATTTAATGTTAAATTATGCGGACAGCACAGGCTAATCTGGGACGACACTTTACGCACATGCATTATGCTCAGAACACGACTCATATGTCTGGCAGTCATGTAGACAGTGTCGAGGTTATATATTTAATTATATTGAATTATTGAGCATACGAGATTTGTTCACACGATGAAACAACGTTAAAATGGCATGTTTATATATAACAATCACTAATTAGCCTTTTAAACATTTATGAAGCGGGCTATCTTATTTTTCGGTTTCCTAAATTTTACCAAACCGTTGCTTAGAGGCATTCCCTCGTATTTGACACGTAATTGTTTTGTCTCTCTTCAGCATATTATTCATTTTTTTTACAACACGGCCATTATGCATATTGATCTCTAAAAAGCAATACATCACATATCAATTGGACGAATTCGCAGATAAATTAAAATTTGCGTATCGATTCAAAGTCTTCAGCTTGATAGACGCGCCATTTTTTCAGAGCAAATATGAAAGGTTTTGGGCTACAAGCGTATCACAATTTAGTCGTTGGTTATTTTGTAGATTTATTGAATCAAATACTCCTGATAATTTACTTAATGAAAAAGATGCACGTTTTGTGCTTTTTTGTGAGTATGCAAAATGTCGTATGATAATATAATATTTATATTTAGCCAGAGTTTTGAAAAGGGGGTGCAAATTTTCCCATCAACGATTGTTATTGAGCAACGAAGTGGCGAAGCGGTAGGTGGGGGACTGGTTGTGCCCTTCCTGCACTCGGGTGTTTGGAGGTCCTCCCTCTAGAAAATTTTGAAAATTAAAAGTAAAATTCTGCATTTTGGTGTGTTTTTTTATATGAATTCAGAGACTGAAGTTATAGAGCATTTTATATGAAAATTCACAATTATTGACTATACTCAGTGACTGATCGACATGAATATAATATAACATACATGTATTCCCCACTGACGTTTTTCAATAACCACCTTTTTTGATCAGTCATGGAAATACGTTATTTTATACCCGAAGCTAGTATGCGCGCACACACTTTGTTTACATATGCAATAATACATTGACAGAATATCATTATTTATTGGAATCTTGATAACATTGGTGTATTTTACCAGTCCAAAATTCTACCAGTCCTAAATCAAGCAAATTAAAAGGAAAAATTTGACTTTTTTTAACTGTTTGTCTGCTACTATGGATAATACCCGAGGCCTAGCATTGCTCTAAACGTGCTTATAGTTTTTTGTACAACAAACACTGATTAACAAAAACTGGGTCTTCTCTAATCTGCATCAATATTAAACATAAATAAATAGGTTATAACTGGTAACTTGTATTTTTTGAAATTATTTTTAACAAATTAGTTATCATTTTTTAAACGAATTTCAGAATACAACAATTAAGGCTTCATAAAGACCGTTTGATCACAAACTACTGGTCCTATCGTCTCAAAGCCCTTATTAATGTATAACAGGACGTTGAGACGTAACGTCAAAAAGTCCGACTACACTTTGTAACATCAAAACGACGTCAAAAAGACGTAAAAAATTAACAACTCGGCGTAAATTCAACACATGACGTTTGACAACGTTTCGATATATTATGTTATATTATCAAACTGCATTTACAACGAAAATGACAGTCACACAGTTAGTTTTTAACGAGCATCCTTTGACATGTTCATACATTCGAATATTGATGTGTGTAGAAATTCTGGCATTTTAATTGTATCTTTGCTACTGTCAATCTGTGCGCAAATGTATAAAATTGATGCTGCGGGAACAATTGCGTATGGACTCCTTATCAAAGAGTATCTGTTTTCTCCGACTTTGTCGTAGTATAACCCAGTAAACACTTCGGTGTTCTGTGGTATTGCCGCTCCCCACTGGTCATTCGTTACCTTTGTGGAACTAGATAACGGATGTGTTACCTTCATTACATAATATTCACATAATTCATCATCAGTCAACAATGCCACCACTTGTCCTTCTGATACAAGGTTTTTTTAACGGTTCCGCTTCAACAAACGGTTGGTCGGGAATTCGGACAGTCTCTGGAATCATGGTGACTCTGCGGCTTTCTCCTGTGAAATCTTCATTTTCACAGTAAGGGAAATTTCCTGTAATAGTTTAATAGTCCTTTGTTTAATAAGAAAGGTGAGAGGAATGTAATAGAGAGTGTAAAACTACTGTATAATTACCCCATGTAAGCAGTTGGGGCATAGTGTGTATATTATATAAATGTAAATACAAGTCGTATATTATAGCTTCCCGGTTAGCTCAGTTCGAGTGTCAAACTTGCATGGAGGAGGTCGCGGGTTTAAGTCCCGTACTGGGTAACGCGTTTTCTCTTCTTTTACATACCTATACTACATTGATCACAGGAGAAGCATGTTATTGCTTTCACGTGAACGACACCGGGCTCGTCTCCATGTACGTGTACGTGGTGGACGCTTCTGATTTCATCAACGGGATTGTATCTTATTTCCGTGTCTCTGTTAATCGTTTCCAAATACTTGAAAACTCATAGATTTTGCGTTAGCGAGCCGTGTTGCTATTTCGAGCTTATCTGTAAAATAAATTGAACGTAAAAGCTACGGGATAAAAAAATTATATGCGTTAATTTTGCTATGTTCTTAAAACATGAAATCATCCGAAAATGCGTCCACGCTCAATACTCTGTTTTATATCCCCTTAAACTTAACCATTTTATTGTATCATCAAGATTGTAACCTAATTATTTTATGTTACTGTACTGTACATTTGAGAAGTATTGTTCAATCAAATTGCGACAAAGCTGTACCGCCATCTGTTAAGACTTGATCTTCAACTCTGCGCTGAACAACGCATCTCACTTTCTCAGAACTGTATTAATTTATGTTACTGTACTGTACCTTTGAGAAGTATTGCTCAATTAAATTGCGACAAAGCTGTACCGCCTTCTGTTAAGACTTGATCTTCAACTCTGTACTGAACAACGATTCTCACTTTCTCATAACTTTATTATTTTATGTTACTGTACTGTTCTGTACGTTTGAGAAGTATTGTTCAATTAAATTGCGACAAAGCTGGACCGCCATCTGTTAAGATTTGATCTTCAACTCTGCGCTGAAAACACATCTTATTTTATCAGAACTTAATTATTATATTTTACTGCAAGGTACTCTATAAACTGTACAATTGTGAAGTACTGTTCAATTAATTAATTAATATACTATAAATTGTGATCGCTCATCATGACCCGTATCACGGTATCAGGGGGGCCTGCGTATACGGGAGCTTACCGCGTTTAAGTGAGAAAGTTGTTGTAAAACTTCAAAGATGGCGTCATTTTAGTGTTTTTCGTGAAGGAGTAGCGGATATGTTCACCCGGTAAGCCAGTTTATATTTATATTTCTTTTGAATGAATACGCCCTTTCGGCTCTCCGGTGTTTGTGCTTCCCTCGTTTTTTTGTTTCAAGATCGTAGACGTAAGGATAAAAAAGTTATTGAAGGAAACCCGTTCACAAATGTATTGTCTCCTTACGTGACGTTCGAGAAATGGGATGTGCAAATATCAAGACCTCTTATAAAACACAGTATTGATGCACGTGTACGGTAAAATATAACTAAAACCATGATTATTTTATTTTTCCGACGCCGTTTTATCTCTTATAACTAATTTATTGCCAAAAACTATTGGTTTAACCACTCTTTTTGGAACTGACTTCCATTTAAGCACATTTTGGGACATGACTTCCAAATACACGAACTTTCTGTTGTGATTGAATTTACCATTGATATGAATGTTTTAAAGAACGTTTCTTCTGTTTAAATGTATACCTCTTTCATAATTTTCAAAGATACGAAACCTCAAGCTACATTACAAAAGATGAAACATAACTTGTATTGTTGTAAACTGCGACATTATACGTGGGGAGCTTCACGTTTTTGCAATATACATGTACTATTAAGCAGCATAGCGCCCTTTTTGGAAGGGATATTATGTTCTGATATATACCCAATTTTTTTCGTACCCATTTTTTTCGTACCCTAATTTTTGCTCGTACCCACATCTTATTTCGTACCCAATTTTTTATCCTACCCAAATTTTTTTTCGTAACCAAATATTTTGTCGTACCCAATTTTTTTTGGCATAGTTTTTGTACCCACAATTTTCGTATCCATTTTTTTCCTACCCAATATTTTCGTGCCCACAAACACAATTGTGGTGATGTAGATAAACTTAAATAGATGCTTTTATATCAATCCTCTTCCAAAGCATCGTTACACCAGTACTGTCAGTACTTTGATTATTAAATATCTACCATATCCCCGAAACAGGAAATATGGCAAGTTATTTTTATTTAACTGAATTTAAGTGGCATCTCATAACAAAACACGAAATTTTATTATCAATCAGGTTATCATACACATAATGATTTTAGGTTCCCAAAAACCTAGAGTTATTACGGTAAAAAGATAAAATTGACACTATCCCAGCAAACAATGATATCGTTAAATAAATAGTTAAAGAGAGAAACGGAAAGGTAAAGGAGATACATAGTAAAGGAGAGGATGGAAGTACTTGAGTGGATGGAGCAATCGGCAAAAGAGTTTGAAGGTCATGCACACCGAGTATCAGATCAGTACGTGTATCAACCCTGATAAAAATAGACTTTAGTGAAAACTATACCCGCACAAATCTAGAAACAACAGCATGTATATTGGAATATAAACGAAGAAGACCGGCTTGATAACTGTAGTTAAGTGTATGTTTTAGAGAAATTGAGCAAGATCTCAACTATGGTCATTAAGAAAATAACAGAATCAACAATGGGCATTGAAATAATATAAAAAATAGTAAAGCGCATTGTGCAAAATGTAAGTCATTCACACCTTTTGACGGATTCACCTTCATCTTATTATATTAGCATAACGATATTACGTTAAGTGAGCAGATTTAACAGCGTTAGATTTGACCACATCATGGCACTACTTTGAATGTGGTCATGACAAAGGTGCTTTTTAATCACTAAAACCGAATATAAAAACATACTAAATACTAGAAATGGCGCGGCAGAGGCCGACGCGTATCCCCACGCCGAATGTTTGACCTAGGTGTGCCCCAGGGTTGGTAATGGGGCCATGCATAGCTGAGATTGACCGTATTGTCATAAGAGAAGTTCATTATCAATTAGAAGTGAATTGGTGTAGAAATGAAGAAGTTATAGTAAAAGGCAATTGTGGGTGGGTGTGAAATATGTGGGCAGGGCGCCCCAGGGTTGGTAATTGTGCCATGCATAGTTGAGATTGACCGTATTGTCATAAGAGAAGTTCAGTATCAATTTGAAGTGAATCGGTGTAGAAATATAGAAATTATAGTAAAAGGCAATTTTGGGCGGGTGTGGTCTATGTGGGCGGGGCCCCAGGGTTGGTAATGGGGCCATGCATAGTTGAGATTGACCGTATTGTCATAAGAGAGGTTCAGTATCAATTTGAAGTGAATCGGTGTAGAAATAAAGAAATTATAGTAAAAGGCAATTTTGGGTGGGTGTGGTCTATGTGGGCGGGGCACCCCAGGGTTGGTAATGGGGCCATGCATAGTTGAGATTGACTGTATTGTCATAAGAGAAGTTCAATATCAATTTGAAGTGAATCGGTGTAGAAATGAAGAAATTATAGTAAAGGCAATTTTGGGTGGGTGTGGTCTATGTGGTCGGGGCCCCAGGGTTGGTTATGGGGCCATGCATAGTTGAGATTGACCCTAATGTCATAAGAGAAGTTCAGTATCAATTTGAAGTGAATCAGTGTAGAAATGAAAAAATTATAGTAAATGGAATTTTTTGGTGGGTGTGGCCTATGTGGGCGGGCGCCCCAGGGTTGGGACTGGGGCCGTGCATAGTTGAGATTGACCCTAATGTCATAACAAAAGTTCAGTATCAATTTGAAGTGAATCCGTGTAGAAATGAAAAAATTATAGTAAATGGAAATTTTTGGTGGGTGTGGCCTATGTGGGCGGGGCGCCCCAGGGTTGGGAATGGGGCCTTGCATGGTTGAGATTGACCGTATTGTCATAAGAGAGGTCCAGTATCAATTTGAAGTGAATCGGTGTAGAAATAAAGAAGTAAATGTAAAATAACCTAAAAAAATGAGTGATAATTTCTGACGCGGCCCCACCCCAACCGCTATAACTTTTGACCCAGGGGTCAGATCAAAATTCCAAATAGTGCAGGGTCGCACATATGCTCATAGCTACCATGTGTGTAAGTTTCAAGGTTCTAGTGCTTTTAGTGTAGGAGGAAATAGTGGCCAGGACGGACGGACAGACAGACGGACGGACGGCGGAGATAACCACAATATCCCCACCTTTTTTTCAAAAAGCGTGGGGATAATAACAAGAAATTTCTTATAAAAGGGTGGTCGGCGTAAAAGCTGACTTAGTTTGAAATTTACGTTTCTATATTATTAAACAGAAAACAAAAGTTTACCTTTTGTGTTTTTTCTCACTTGTTATTCGCATATTCACCGCATGGAATGTATGTTATCATTTTCAAACAGCAGATAAGTGTGAGTAGATACAAATTATCCCGTGATGTGCACGGGAGTGCCATCATATGTTCCTTCACATGTCTTATTATGAGTGTATTTCTTCACCATCGAAATATATCGTATGTTAATATTTGATTTACACGCAGTTTTCTTTCGACATATTAAGATCACACTTTCATAGCCGCGTCATGCGAAAATGGGTTTTATGCGTTTCGTATCTTAAGCCCAACATGTGCATTTGCGCAGTCAGGTCAGAGGTGATGCTGTTCGCTATAAAATCAGTCAATGTGTTATGGTGTCATGCTCCGGCTTAGTGGGCTATACATATGATGGGCGCATATGGAATAAGACCCATTTTCGCATGACGAGGGTCATTAAAAATCTCATTGCAAATTGTAAATAGCATATTTTAGCACAATACAAAATTGAATGCAAAGTATGAAGCTTGTTAATAAGGGCAGCCTATCCATGCGTTCATGAACGATTTCCAGACGTGCTGACCGAGTACGGCAAACATTTGTGGTTGGATAATTAAACGATTTTGCTCTTATCGTGACACTATACTATTTCGGAAATGTTTGTTTTCTCATCTTGAAAGCAAAACTGTGTCTATCCGTTTCTGGCCGTCTGTCCTGTCCACTATCTCCTCCTATACTATAAGCACTAGAACCTTGACACTAACACAAATGGTAGCTACGAGCATATGTGCGACCCTGCACTATTAGGAATTTTGATCTGACCCCTGGGTCAGAAGTTATGGGTAAATAAATGGGTAAAATGGGTAAAAAAACTCATTTTACTAACAACATGCGACGCACATGATAATTACTTTTGACCCAGGGGTCAGATCAAAATTCCAAATAGTGCATCGTCGCACATATGCTCATAGCTACGATTTGTGTAAGTGTCAAGGTTCTAGTGCCAATAGTGTAGGAGGATATTGTGGCCGACCACGCCAACCAAAAACTTTAAAATGGGTAAAAAAAATCATTTTACTAACAACATGCGACGCACATGATAATCATTTTTGACCCACGGGTCAGATCAAAATTCCAAATAGTGAACCGTCGCACATATGCTCATAGATACCATATGTGTAACTTCTAAGGTTCTAGTGCTTATAGTGTAGGGGGAAATAGAGGACAACCACGTCCAATCACAGTTTTGTTTTAACATAACTTCTTCATTTATTCACTAATTGACTTCAGATTAATACTGAACATCTCTTATGACAACACGGTTTATCTTGACCATCCATGTCCACATTACCCACCCCAGGGCCATTGATAAGGGTAAAGGCAGCTTGGTTCCCATCCTCTTTCAAATTTATCGAGAGGTCCACGGGTACTACTTCCCCATACCCTCAAATGTTTTTTCGTACCCAAAATTGTTCGTACCCATTTTTTTCGTACCCATTTTTTTCATACCTAATTTTTTTTAAGTACCCACATTTGTTAGTACCCGTCTTTTTTCGTAGTATGTAACCAAACCTTTTCTTGAGGTTCTTTTTTTTGGAGGTAATTGCAATACTTTAACTTCCGTTTTCGGTCATTTCCGTTTTAGCGTAAAATCTGCAAGACCAGTAAAATATTTAAGTGCGCATGTGCAAAAGCGATTACAGCATCATGTATCTGAACATAGGAAGTTTCATTACATCAACAGCTTGGGCAACATATGTGCGTAATGCGTGGCGTCAGCATGACAATAAAATAGATACTGATTGCATTCATTTATTTCGAAGATAATTTTATGAGATAACGTCACATCTGCTAAACAGTTAATTACATTTTAATTGACAATTGATCACATTTACGCCATATGTGCTCAACAGTTAACTACCTTAAAATTGACAATTAATTGCATTCATTATGTTCACAGATTTGTTACTGAGGAACTTCCACATCTGCTTAACAGATACACTTATTAATATCACAAAATCTACACAAATAGCATCGCTGATACTTAAACTACGTTAACTTTATTATTAATGGTATAATGCAGAATTATTAACCAGTGACTCATTAGTCTTCGGCAATAGTCGACGGGTGTCTTTTGATTTCTGTCATTTTCGGGAGCTGGCATAACATTCCGTTAATAATAATCTAAAATGTTCTCCCTTTCCTGTCGGTAGCATATCGAATTCAACATTATTGTAACGCTTAAATACATAGACTCACTGGATTCAGGGAAAAGATAATTAATCGTGTTTGGGTCGAATAAAGTTGGATGCATCTTATAGTTCTTTTTTTTTTACTCGTCAAAAAACATTGGGTGCTAACGCACCCAACGCTACCCCCTGGCTACGGGTATGAATTTGTATTATTTGCGGACAAGAATGCATAACCACCCTAAATGAGTCTGTGTCTACGCTCACAGTGTGAACACTGTCTCTGTGGCTACGCTCACAGTGTGAACACTGTCAGGGTTTGTATAATCAAACTCGCTGCCCAACAAATCCATCCGTGCCTGTTCAATGTTTTATCAAACTCGCTGCCCTACAAATCCATCCGTGCCTGTTCAGTGTTTTATCAAACTCGCTGCCCAACAAATCCATCCGTGCCTGTTCAATGTTTTATCAAACTCGCTGCCCTACAAATCCATCCGTGCCTGTTCAATGTTTTATCAAACTCGCTGCCCAACAAATCCATCCGTGCCTGTTCAATGTTTTATCAAACTCGCTGCCCTACAAATCCATCCGTGCCTGTTCAATGTTTTATCAAACTCGCTGCCCAACAAATCCATCCGTGCCTGTTCAATGTTGTTTATGTTATACTTGTGACAATGCGCTCAGCGTTTTGCCTGTATGCACTGTGATACCGTAATAAATATTTTGACTTATCCTTGCCCTTGCTTAAATCAACAGAACATTTACAATAGAAAAGTAAAAAACCCGTTGTTTATTACGTTGTGTTAAGACTATTTGCCTGTATGAATATACATCCATACAGACTGATGGACAGAATGATTATCTTATATATATTATAATATGATTGAGTGTATTGCTTAATCAGAATATAATTTCATAAATCAATACTAACTCGATATGGACATGAATGTTATCAAAGGTTTATTAACAGGAACATCATTATCTTACGGCCGATAATCACGGTGCCAGCTCTTTTTTGAGACAATGCTACTTTCAAGTTGGCGCTAAGGATCGGATGTTCGAAATTTCACGTATAATTTTACAGGGTGAGTAGGTTTTATGTGTTGTTGTTTTTTTATTCGCAGGTATTCCGCTCAGACTTGCTGCTCTTAATACCGGTAATATACGTTGATACCCCCACGGAACGCTGACGTTATAAGCGTGTCATACGCCCTGTATGAGTCTCTCCGTGACTGTCTGATATCCGGTCCATAACCGAGCCAGGTCATCACGGCAAATGTCCCCACTGAACCTGAAATATGCCGTACGTTTTAGATGAGTTTCAACATTTACATCAGGTTATTAAAAAACGAACATTAAATGCCTAGTATGATGGCATGTCCATTTAATTAGAAATACTAAAAGAACACGCATTAAATTTACATAAAGCTGCTGTACCTAACGGGCGATGCCCGCATGACAATGTAAGCCTTTATCGGACACTCGTAGTTAATTTAAAGCAATACAGTGTGAAACCTTGCCAGGGTTGTCGGCTAGACACACTGCCCTGCCTTGAGGCCCATGAAGGCTCATCTCGCCTGACGCCACCTTAAGCCATGTATACAGTGATGCAGTAAGTATTGTGCGATCTTATACTGACAATAGTTTAAGTATAGCTTGCAATAGTAGAGCTCACGCCACATGCCCAAAGTATATATGTTTCATACATGGGAGCCGTTTCATCCATATTCATGATTTTTTACAATCCTTAATTATGTAACTAGATAGATCAAGTCGTTAACAACTACACATATATTTCATGTCGACAATTAAATCGTAACGGCATCATATATTAAACAGGACTACACACATATACGTTTTTCACCGATAAAATCTTCTACTCAGTCTGAAAAAATCATAACGTCATTTCCGCTGTTTCAGCAGTCGCTTTGATTGAATTATAATCGAAGCGGTAGATATACTACACCAACTTAAAAAAGAATACACAATTTTAATTGGAATTTGACTGAAACGACTATTTCTAGTCGATAGACGTGTACACGGTTACAGTATGCTGTTACTAAGCCATTCTCCGTCCGTAACTAAAAGTAAGCGCCCTCAATTAAACTGGGGTATCGCTGAATGGGTTCGGCATTAACGGTAGTCCGATCATACAGGACAATCAGAATGTAGGTCCGGACAAGTGAAACATTTGTCTGCCATACCGACGGAACAAGGAATAACATATAAGGTCTTCCTTTTCGCCAAAAAACACTAGCAAACAATCCAGTAGTTTGGAAGGAGTTTTTTCAAGATCACAACTTGATGTTGAAATAAAAACGATAAAACACCCAGTATTAAGATACACAGCATAACGTGATGTTAACCCATTTATGCCTAGTGTCTAGAAAAAAGACTTGGCAAACAGCGTTAACCCAGATAAGACGCCGCATGATGCGGCGTCACATAAGTGTCTGCGCTGTTTGCTTAAATGAATTTCCGTAAGAAATATTCTAAATATATAAATAAATATACTAGATATCCCTAATTTTGGAAATAAAATAATCAAATTTAGAAGGATGGGAGAGTCCACTAGGCATAAATGGGTTAACAAGGGAGAAAACACATTTAGTTTATAGCACAACACAGTTGCGGTTAGATCCCATATATTTTTCAACAACGTTAGTTGCATTTATTTTTATAAGATTTGTTGTATACATTGTTAACAGCCATTCACAATCCCTTTACAAAATATATCAACTTACGATTGAATTTGATTTAAAATTGATTTGAAATTGATAGTAAAATGGCATTTAATAAAACGTTTATATAAACTAAACATTTGTATTCAAAAGTAATTTTCAATTTAGCTTTTTTCTATAGATGAATGAAAAAATACGATCATTTCAAATAACGTTCAAGGTGCGTTTTTTTGCATTGGAAATATCACATTATTTTTTATTATTAATATTTAATATTTTTAATTTCATTAAAATTTGGATTATGTTAGAGTAATCAGATAATTCAAATCGATGTTTCAGTTCTTTGTATAAATTTAATGAACTTTTCATATTATAATCATTTCGCCACAAACCTATGTACATATCAATAAGTCTAGTTTTAAATAAAGGAATACATGCATTTGAATCTACTGATTCTGGATACATCAAAACATCTAAAAAATCAAAGCGCTGAAGGCACTGAAGATGTTCGCTATTGCATAATTTAACACGCAATTCATTTTTGAAAATCAATCGCAAGTTTGAAATGAACACACGCCATTCAACCTTATAAAGTGTGTGTCATAGCGCACGGGTCGAGTTTTGTGTGCACTTTTTATCATCCTTATTATTTCATAGAAATAACTAAGACAAAATAAAAACAACATGCTTTTTGGAAGTTCTGAAAGCATAGAAAGTATGATGAAAATGGTAATGATAACTTAATATAAAGAAAATTTGCAGTCACAATCATATTAAAGGAATATTTTTTTTCTAATATCAAATGACTATCTCACCAAGAATATAAATTCATAATGGAAGTTCCGTGTACAAAACTTTTGATTTTTGACACCATATACAAATTCAAAATATACAATAATCTTCGTATCTTGTATATGAAGGAATAAAAGTATATAAATATTGCTGTTTATGCTTTACTTGTTACCCGAGCAGTTCACACGGTGTCAACAACGCTAACATAAACATAGGTATAGAGCACTAATGCGCTTTTAGGCGTAGCTGTTTCAGTTTTCATCTTAGTGACTTTTACATAACGCCAACAGACACGCATGAATATTTTCGAATATTTAATAAGCTGATTCGAGATACAACCTCTGAATTTTTGCTACATCACTGCGTATGTGCTCAATTTAAAGGATGTAGCACTGTTCAGTGTAAGGAATTCCGGACTACTCTATGTATGCTCAAACGACACAAATTGTGGCCCTGTTACAATTACGCGTTACAATCCATCTCGCAGAATTTCACTTTCGCCTCCAAGATGAGAAAACAATCATTAGCGAAATAGTATAGTGTCACGATAAGAGAAAATCGCTTAATTATCATACCCCAATGTTTGCCGTACTTTGTCAGCACGTCTGGAAATCATTCCTTAATGTGTGGATAGGCTGCCATTATTAACAAGTTTGCTATTTTCAATTCAATTTTGTATCAAAAAGCATTGTTCTTAAATGTGGCATTTTCAATTCGCAATGAGATTTGTAATGACCCTCGTCATGCGAAAATGGGTCTTATTCCATATGCGCCCATCATATAAATAGCCCACTCAACTATCCCTCCTTCTGGTAAGGAGAAACATAACATATTGAGTGATTTTAAAGCGAACAGCATCGCCTATGGCCTGACTGCGCAAAAGCACATGTTGGGTTTAACAAACGCTTGCCGAAACGCATAAGACCCATTTTCGCATGACGGCGCTATTGACGTGTGATTTAAATGTGTCGAAAGAAAACTGCGTTTAAATCAAATATAAACATACGATATATTTCGATAGTGAAGAAAGATACTCATAACAAGGCATATGAGGACACATATGAAGTGCTCTCCCGTAGTATATTTTTTATTTTACTCACACTAATGTGTGGTTTTACAATGCTAACACACATTTCATGCGGTGAATATGCAGCTTACATGTGAAAAACACAACACAATAGTTTAACTTTTGTTTAATTGTATTTTATTATTTAGAAAAGTAAATTGCTAACTGTATTTCAAAGTCAGCGTATACGCCGACTACATTTTTAAAAGACATTTATTGTTATAAATATATTTAATATAATATATTAAGTTGTTTTCGGTTTTAGCGATTAAAAAGCATTTTCGAGGTTGCCTATAGTATGCCTGTAATAATTGATGAACTCATATCCAACTGTATATGTATTGAGAACTGTGAATATAAACAAGCTTAACCTTCTACTAACCTTCTACTATTGCATTCGTATTATTATTATAAATTGTTTGTTATATTCGGGTTTAGCAATTATGAAACTTTTTTTGTCTATCGTATCGCTGAAGTTATTGTTGAACTTATGTTCAACGTTTTACAAAATTGAGAATATAAATAAGCGTCAACTTTTTCCCGAATCTCTCAATTTACGACCTGTACTACGTCTTTGAGTTGTATGCGAGAGCGTAACCTATTGCGTTGTTATAACCCGTAAACTTTCCTTTGTTTATCGACAGGCGCATCTATTAATAGCCTCATCATGAATGCCAAAACACCCGCGAAAAAGAACCACGTGACCAAATAGGACGCAAAACGCAAATACCATGCGACTACGACTTTTATTATGTAAGAACGCTCCGCAATTCCTTTGAAGCCGGAGCCTTGTGATTGCTATTACGTAAATAATTGACCTTTAACTGAAGTAAGCAAAGGAAACGCAGCACCTAATTGACCCATTCCTTCTATGTGCGAAGGCAGATTAAATTTTACTAATGTATGGTTTGCCTATTATAACACACATTATAATGCGGTAAATATGCGACTAACAAGTAAAAAACACTATAATTAAACTTTGTTTTGAATTAAGTTATTTAGAAAACAAAATTCCAAACCTTATTTCAAAACTGCAAGACTACATTTTTTAGAGAATATTATTGTTATATTTAAATGTTTTTAACAGTTTCAGCGATAATGAAATATTTTTTATGTTGTCTATCGTATCCCTGTAATAATTGTTGAACTCGTGGTCAACGTATTATTAATTGAGACATGTGAATATAAACAAGCGTAACCTTATACTATTGCGTTATTCTCACACGTACTCCCCTTGGTTTATCGCCAGCCTCAGATTTATGAATGTGCTGAGCGAAAATACTGTCACGCACACGCAGCAGAAAGTGGACTATTTTAATCATTCATAAACAATCTCCTCCGCGACACGTACAATACGATCATTGTTTATTGATTCTTTTCTATAAAACACCGTTCGAAAATATTGAATGTAACACGATATTAATATAATGTTTCCATTTGTGAATACACATAATTGGAGAACTCAAACCTCTTGCATAAATTATACAACTCTTTCTTGCGCGGATACGCAAGCGGGTATTGGGTTAATCATACTTAGGCCGTATCGACCTGAATTTCACACTAAGCACTTTAGACGGTCGCTAAAGCGACCATCTAAAAACCAGTAATTTGAAGCAAGCCCCGTACTTCGGCAAGCTCCACGCAGAGTTGTCGTTCCTTGCTCTCACATACACCTCTGCATGCCATATTGCCCAGAAACTGGGTAAAACAGAACAAACGCATTCAAAGTTTATTTGATTTGGATTTTTTAGGATCAAATGCGTAAAATTAAGAAATAGGAATTTTAAATGTACGATACATCGTGTAAACACTTGCGAGTTTTAATGCAACTCTTTTGAACTCTTTTATTGCCCATTTACGCAGATGGAATCATTCCACGCACTTCACAAATGTAAACAATTGAACATATTTTTTATTGAGTGACGTTAGGCATTGCTTCGACGTATGTATGTATGTAGGTTTGTTAACATCAATAAACCATATCAATTTTATAATAATGAATTAAGACTGATATAAGATATTATATCATGGGCTTAAAGCCTAATGTATTCTGAAATAAAACCATATTATGGTATGAGATGGTAATGTAACCGTCGTGCAAGAGATTGTTTAGTATACTATAACCTTAATGATGAACGCTTGGAACGATCATGACATGAATGAGACGCTTTCATCAAAATAGTCCGTTCTGAGCCCATCACAGGGGTGAGTGTAATGTAACCGTCGTGCAAGAGATTGGTACTTTGGCTATCCAATTGTTACACCGAATTATATTTTCAGCACCGTTTCTCATGAAACATAGTGTAAATTATAAGGTACAATAAGTTTATTTGAGAGTATACACAATTTTATATCGATATAAAATGTATTGTATAATTCGTACATGTATAGCGATAACTGGTATCGCCCTAGTTCCCCGCATACTTCTTCATTAGGGGTACTCATTTTGACACCAAGTATTAGTTTCATATTTTTCTATGAACTCTTTCAGTATCCCCAGCATTTTCAAAACCCCAAACCTTTCACACATAAACAGTATTGAAGTTTCGTGCGAATCAAACACATTCAACATTATTTAAACGGGAATATGCATGTCTATGGTGATTGAAAAAGCGACACCATAGCCTTTAAGCTTTTATATGATAAAGTTTGAGTAGTTTGTATAAATGACCCACCACTTGATAGTACAATGCCGAGATAGTTACATGATTTTATCATTTATATGTGCTCATTATTATAAAAAAGAATCGTTCTGTTAATCATGTCAACCCTTTTTTTTAAATATGACTACTTTTGTTTTTTCTGCATCGACTTTCAGCTTCCATCGATCACAATATTCGTCTGATTATCTAACGATTTTTGCAATCTTCGTTTTTTCGTAAAAAAATACAGCATCATCTGCAAACAATAACACATACAAAGTTGGTCTATCGTTTTCATATTTTCGTTGTTATTACTCAAAAAGTATTCGATGACGTTAGCGAAAAGAGAAAATAGAACAGGCGAGGTTGTCTCCCCTTGAAATAATCCAACTTCGCAATAAAAGAAGTCCGACAACGTTCAAATATGTTTAACACATAATTTCACTTCATAATACACCGACCGAAAATGTCTTTAGTAGAAAAATAGCATCCACCGATCTATGGTTAGTTTTGAATCTGAACTGAGCGTCGGTGAGCGTATCGTTTACAATAGCCCACTTTTTAAGCCGTTTGTTTAATACGACTGTAAACAATTTGGCGAAACAGCTCACTAATGTTATACCTCGATAATTGTTAGGGTCAAATCGGTCACCTTTTAAAAAATATGTATGATTTCACTATTTGACCAAGAGTTTGGAAATTACTGCTTTTCAAGAATGTAGTTAAATCATATTTCCAGTGGTGCAAAAACGACATCCTTTCCCACATTAAAATATTCGTAGAATATCAATTGAATGATATTTATTTATTTGCAATAATTGAATTGCCTTTCGTATTCCCTCCTTTGTAGATTAAATATCCTGCTCGTCAAATGTCCCTGACATCATGTGATTTGTATTGTGACGTGTAACATATTCGTGTATATCTTCTTATTGGTCACTTATTTTTTAAGAAGATACATTTTTTAAATGTTCAAAAAGGAATGTTTGTCAATATTATCACCCGTGTTATTATATGACTTCTTTTTTAAAAGTTTCACACATTCTTTTGGTGTTTTAAATCGCATTTCATTCCTTTTAAGATATTGATTCCTGATAAAATTACGTTGAAATTGTCTGCACTGATACTTATAATCTTTTTTCGCTATAACTATCACATGTCTACTATGGCCATCTTTATACAAGTACTCGTTTAACTTCTCAAAATAAATATTTCGTTTTTGTTTACATACATTATCAAACCACGTTTACTTGTGTTTGAAAACAGTGAGCAATTATGCTAGATATGTATAGATATGTTCGGTTGTTGAATTCGCGTGTAATTTAAAGTATTGTAAAGAAACAGTTTCAAAGTTCAACGACCTAAACACAGTCTGGTTTGTCAAACAAAAACATTTTATTGGTTTTCAAAGATTATCGACTTTGCGCATTTTTGTCAGTCGATAACCTATTCAGTACCCAATACGAGTATTTAGAATTATCACGAGAAAAAAAAGATTAGATTAAATAAACACGATATCGTCAGTAGAAATAGACATCATTTCTGACAATCGATACTTGAGAAAACCGCTTGAGAAAACCATTACGGGTAGTCCCCGATCCTCCTTTCACCTTGGATCAATATGTATTTATATAGAGGGGGTAATCATCCGACCAACAAGACGGCGACGTCCATGCCGATACAGCAATTTGTTCGTCGCTTATACCCTTTATTACTTTTATTAATGGGGTTAAAATGCCGCTTACTTTCCGGCAAGATCGTGATAAGCGTATATATCATATTAATATTCGATCTTTTTCTCAAATCTACTCGCTGCGAAATTTCTTAGCGGGTCACAAAATTACAGCTCCCGCTAAGTATATTCCTAGCGAGTAAAGTCGAGATAGAGACCGAATATTTATACGAAATAAACTCTATATTTACAATGTACTCAACGTTTCGCGTTGATACGCAAAATCAGTTCACTTTATTAACGTTCAGTGTTTTTCCGAAATAAAACAAATATGACATATGAACGAATTGAAGAGTCGATATATAGTTTCCCTAGATTTACAATTAGTGCGCTTATATTTAAGGGGCATTTTCTTAGATTTTGGCATGTGTTGAAGTTTGCCATTAATGCTTTACATTCATAAATGGATCTCAACAGCTGCAGTAAAAAACAAGAATACAATTTAAACAAAAAGAAAAAAGATCTTCCCCAACTCGGCCGAACCACTGACCCCTGAAGTAAAAGTCTACCGCTTAGACCACAACGGATTACAACAAATAAGACTGAATAATTTTCCTCACGCTTCATGGCCTTAATACTAGTTGTATGGAACAGTAATTAATGACAAACACATTCTCTGATACTCTATACTAACTTCGAGCATGATATTTTATTATTTTATGTATTATTAACGATTATTTAGAAATGTATATCGATGCCCTGTGGTTGTTTTGTAGTAAATCGATTTGATAAAGCCCTTATGGGCTTTGTGTATTTCGAAACATACATCAAAGACTCGTAAGTTAAACTATTTATTGACAGCGATTTGCAGATGAAATCCTTTTTACATGAACCTTGGTACGATCAATACAGACATAAAGTCTCGTCTACCTGACCCAGTGTCTCGAAGTATTAAAGTAGAATCGATGTCATACTTCAATGCTATTTTTGATATGTATATCGCAGTCGATTAATATTTAAATTTCCAGTCATGGATGTATGTTCCGAGGCTAGCCCTACGCAGTGAAACCGGTGGGAAGCACCTTCTATACTAAACATCGGTTGAATTTCTCGTGCATAAGAAGAGTAAGTAGGTTTGATCGAACCCTGTGACTGATGGCGCGATATATTTACTGCTACACCACTGATCCGCTTTTAACTGTTTGTCTTTCCGCGCGACACAATCACTGCAGTGTATGAGAACTCAGAGTTTGTCTCGACATCCGACCTTATTAACTTAATAGACTCATGAAAGTTAGTACGAATTTTGAATTACAGCTCCGTGTGCTAGCCTTAGTTTTAATTGACAGATTAAAATGATGACTCTGCTGGAACCGAATTATGAAGGCCTTTGCAAACAGTTTGGATCCAGATGAGACGCCATAGAACGTGGCGTCTCATCAGGATCCAAACTGTTTGCAATTCTGATAGTATTCTTTGAACAAAATCAAAGAAAAGTCTTATTTTAGAAATTCAGCAGACACATTTCCCAGCATGCAAATGGTTAATGATGACTCTGCTGTGGCTTTGTGCTGTGTGGAGAATGCGGAATGCCCGGATGAAACCCCAACTTTTCTGGTATGGTGACTTCAAACCTAGCTCAAAGCCGTGATGAGTTGTAATTGAACCCGAGTCGCAGACGCCAGAAGAGCGTTTACAAACTAATGCGCTAACAGGACAGCCTCAGCTGTGCTTATATGCTACCCGCACTTTTTGATTGACTCGGGCAAACACATATGTCATGCTGTATCCATTAACGTTCTAATATTCTAAGTTATACTGAGCTCAATTAATTATTCTGGGACAAGGTTCTGCACACTATAGAAGCCAAATTCATTCGCACTCTTCAGGAATATTTTTCAGACCATTTGTCCCAATGTCGAACAAAACTAGCACACTCAGGTTGTAGGACAAAAATGTAAAAGTTAGTGCTCAGCATTGCATACGATCACCAGATTGTTGTGCGAAACTTTTCTAGTTTTCGCAAAAAAAAAGGGGTTGCGAGTTTTTCGCTAGTAAAACAAGTTTATATGAACAGTTTAAAAATAATAATTTTCGTGAGAATGTCTATATTTGAGCTAACCACCAACGAAACTAATTATTTATGCCTAAATATGCCACCATTTCGCTGCAGACACGGGAAAACGGATTAGGCGCTTTATTTTTAACGTTAGTAAAAAAGTTTGCCATAATAAAATTAACATAAAGCAAAGGGGAAATAAAACGGTGTTGGACCACACATATATTTCAACACCGTGATTATGTGCGTGTTTAATATGACAAAGGTATAAACTGGATAAGTATATATGAGTTGCGCTCTGTGAAAAGTTTTTTTAATGTATGTGCGTAAAGTGTAGTCCCAGAATACCCTGTGAAGTCCGCACAGGCTAATCAGGGACGACACTTTCCGCTTTTATGATATTTTCTGTTTAAAGAAGGAAGGTCTTTTCTTAGCAAAGATGCAGTAAAGGCGGAAAGTTTAGTCCCTGATAAGCCAAAGCAGACCGCACCCTGATAAGCCAGTGCAGACCGCACAGGCTAATCTTGGACGACACTTTCGGACATGCATTTAACCCCCTTTTCACGGAGCGCGGCTCATATGTAATGAATATAGGCTGCTGTGTGTAGAAAGTGTTCACTTTTGACGTTCATGCATGTCTATAAAAGTCAATCGGCCTTTAAATTGTGATATTAGGAAGATATTGAAGAACAAACGTTTCAACAATATTGGTATGGTACTTCTATGACCAAATTATGTACTAAAAAGTGTGCGTGGCAAAACTGTTGTTCGTTTGTTTGTTTGTTTGTTTCCACTGACATTAAAATAAAACCTAAGGTAAGTCGGTCGGTCGAACATTGTTTGCGTTCACTTTACCAAAAATAGTTTTCATACTTTTATTAAGGGTTCAATGAAACAAACTTGTTCCTAATACCCTTGTAACATTTATTTTTTTTATTTTTTTTATTTTTTTTATTTTTTATTTATATTTCTGTAAAAATCAAGTGCGCGAATATAACAAAATTGATCGAAACTATACCTTGAATACAAAAACAAATGTAAGGGTCGGCACGTAATCATATAGTAATGTATGAACGAGGAAACAAACAATCTTTTGTACGCCCGACTACCATTTCGATGTATAACCATACTTCTTAAACCTCTTTTGCTTCATATTTGAAGAGCTAAAGATGTAAAACACCGGTTTTTAAAATATAATTAAATACACTATATCGGTTACTGAACAAGTTGATTGTAAGGGGTCATTATCATCAAGTTTTAATAAAATGCAATCGCAATTTAAATATCAATGAATATCAAACTCATGTTTAATATATTTATATTTAAACATATATTTAAATTTAACATTATTGGCTGCTCATTTTGCGAAATTTTCGGGTATTTTAACCTGTTTTAATTTTAGCGCAAAAAGAAACTGTATGCACGCAAATTCACGGCTGGTTTTCATTTAAAAGAGCCCTTACACCAAGCACGTTCTTAAACAGTTCGAATGCGTCCTGAAGAAAATGCAGAACGAGATGTGAACTTGCTTGAACGTGTAGTTTTGGTCAGCAAAAAAATCTACAATATGATTGAATGACGTTCATACACAGTTCGTGCTACGTGCAGCTCGTCTCTATCCCGTCCTAACCCGTTGCCAGTTCGTCATTATCAAGTGCAAATTGGGTCAATTTTCCCATTGTCCCCGTTGGTATACCGTTTCTAGTCAGACCGAGCCCGTCCTCAGCCAGTTCGATCACGTTCGTACGCAGTTCTTCTTTATTCGTTTTGCAGTGGTAACTCGTTAACATGCAGTTCTAATCCCGTCCCACTACGTTCTTTGTACGTTTAGGACGTAGTTGCAGCCAGTTTTTTAACGGCGATTATAAAACAGACTACGTTCCTGCCAGTTCTAATTTATGTATCATGCTTTCAGCCGACCAGACGTACATGTGTTCATAAATTGCACGAAGCCAACATTAAAAATATTAACAGCTCCAAGATTGTACATGTTTCAACTTAATATCACAAATGATGAATTTTGAGACAACTACCTCTATTTATATGCACATTTTCTGAACGTATTGTATTTACGGTTTGAACGTTGTAACAACTGCATTAAACTAGTACAACGTACTTGGAACCTATTGCGAACTCCTTAAAAACGAGTACAACGTACTAAGAACTTACTGAGACTTTATCGAACATGTTGCAAACGTTGTAAGAACTTATCTTTTAGTTTCTATTTATTTACATGAAACAAGATCATACTTGAGACGTAGTGAGGACGGGGTCGGTCCTGTCTGAGAACGGATTGGACGACTAGAAACAGACTCGATCGTTGTGGCATCGTACAGATAATTTCGGTCCGATCGCACTACGTTCAGGCACGTTTCCTAACCCGACCTTAGTACGACCTATCCGTTCTTAGTACGTCCATTCCGTTTCAGTTCGTTGTTACTACGTTTAATTGTAGAACGGGATGATGGGAAGAAAATTTGAGTAGGCTCAAGTTCTGAAACACCACTCCCGTTAAACCCCGTTCCAGGCCGTCCCACAAAGCTCGAAGACAGTTCGTAACACGTTGCTACTACGATCGTACGTTCGTAACACGTTGCTACTACGTTCTCACACAGTTCGAGTCCGTTTAGTCATATTTTTCAGAACGTACTTTGACGGAGTCGGTGTATCGGGGGTATTACTTTCATTTAAGACAACATTTACTACGTCAACATAACTACCGTCTCTCGTATTAATTAGTAAACTATTTCATCAAAATATGAGTATAATCCATTATATTGGGCACATTAAATAAGGTCTTTTGTACATTATAGCAAATAGATATGTAAAAGCGATTTTTTGTTTATTTCAAATGTGTGTGGTTAATGCATTCAAACTCTCGGAAGGAAGTACAAGGCTACTCGTCCAAATATTATTCATATGTCAACACTGTTGGCAATCGAGTTGCTACGGCTATGATGTAGGATACTAAGATTGCTGTAACTATTATCAGCGCTTACGCGATCAAATCATAGCCTCAAATAATTCATTAAATACGCGCTATCTAATATCTTTGTTTAATATTTTATGTCCTGTCGATTTTATGTCACACATGCATAGATTTAAGCAACAATAACAGGAAATCTTTTTACTGCCACCTAAAAATAGTGTTTTCACAATTAAATCGTATTTTCTTATACCAATAAGAACAGTTCCTTTGCCATAATCAAGATAAACACATGTGATATAATCTTTTTTCAGAAAATAAAACGTACATTTCTTAGTTAATGGAAAATAAAAGCAACATTTTCTTCAAGAATTAATTCGCGAATAAGGACTATGCAACGAGATCCTAGTTCATTTTTCGAATCAAATAACAACTGTTGCAGCCTCCACATTTGCACAACAAAAAAGATTTAACCAACATAGAAACTTACTGTAACAAGTGGCAATTAAAATCAAAACACCAAAAGTTATCAATATGTTCATTCCCCTTCGTCAAATACTAAGGGACAACGCACTTGTCAACTTTTCTTGTACGAGTATAGGTCAGAGTTTATATATTTCACCCAATCTTCTTCTTCCAGTATATTTTACGACACAGTTCCTTATCCACGAAGATTTCGGGGACCATTCACTGGCTCGTAGTGTTACGGTGTCCGTGATATTGGGGTACACTTTGCAGAAATCGTCCATTTCTTCTCGAATTTCTTTAAAATAGAGAACTTCTGCCAAGAAATCATCGCCAGCGTTTGAGATTTGTCTCCAAAGCTTCTGAGAAAAAGTCATAGATTGCGTAATCAGCGAAAGCGTACTTCCGGTATAACCGACGGTCATGCGCGCGCGGGAACGTTATTTCCCGGTCCCAACCTCGGATGTTGTAACCGCCTGTAAAGAATATCCGTTACTTTCCAATTCAACATGCGTTTCATCAACACAATAGATTCGTCAAAGTATTCCGCTATAATCACTAGATGGAATTCTTTGCTCAGTTTAGCGACGTATTCCGCCATAGCTGTGAGATTCCGCTTTTTTATGATTTCATCTGGAGTGGCCAAACTCGCTGCCTGTACTGTTGTTTATTCCATGACTGCCGCGATTAAGCTCACCTTCGTATTTCACATCGGGTCTCTGAGATATTGTTGAATGGATCTTCGTTGGAAATATTGTACACGTATTTCGGCGCCATGTAGTTCATACTTGACTTGAACTGTATGTAAGGCTCTCGGATAATACCGACGTATACAGTGTCGTTCTGCAAATACGTTTCAAAAGTCGTCCGGTTATAAATCACACGTGACTTGTAATAATATCAAATGGGTTTGTCGTTAGGATTGATCAGCTGGCTGTCAGTAATACTCTCTGAGGAACTTACAATATTCAGAGCCATTTTGGACGCAGAAAACTGAGTTTTCGGTCAGATCCGAACCGAAAAAATATAGTTGTTGCAGTACCACTTTGCCGCTTTAATGAACTTGAGGAATGGCAATATGGCGGGCTTCTCTTCCGTCGGAGAATATGCGCACGCCACTCGGAAGCGGAAAAACGATTCGGAAAAATGTGTCGTGTTTGGTTCAGCGCGTCCGATCCATGCGTCGATTTCGTTGAGGGAGAATTGTTTGTAATCGTAGATGAACTGATGACTCGTCAACAAAATTATCATAATGCAAGCTGCGAGCAGCACACACCTTGAAAGTACATAAGATAATTTGATAGCATAATTGTGTTACTTCCGTACTTAGTTTGTAGTAATTAATTTGAATCCGTTATTTTTGCAGGAAGAAGGAACTATATGTATGAAAACGAACAAGTTGTTTTAATTATCAAAGTGGGTATACAGCAGTCTATGGAGTTATAATTCTTTATATTTCTATAATCTACGTTTTTTATTTATTAAATAAACATGTATGGTGCACAAGCGTAACATGACCTAATAATTATTTATATCAGAGCCAAATAAATTAATATAATCAAGTGTGGTAACTAGAACAGCCAAACAAACAATCCGTTTCGATAATTAAAAACAAAT